>NC_052666.1:9288874-9406374 GCF_016802725.1 Solenopsis invicta
TCTGGCCTTCAGTGACTGAGCATCGTGTGAAAATCTCGGTGAAAATGGATAAAAAGCAAAGTAAAAAAAGTGCCAAGCGTCCAAGTTATGGCGGAAAAAAAGACATTTTCGGGGCAATAAATATACATTGGAACAAAATACTGAATTTGTCAGTACATCCGCTCAGAAATTAAAAAATACTAATGATTTTGAAGTTGCATACGATGACACTTTTAGTTATAGTTTGCTAAGTTTTAGTTTAGTTTTTACTGCGTTGCAATGATTAGTGAAGTGTAAAGTTTGTAGTGGTGAAGTACAATTTTTAAAACAATCTCCGCAAGGATTGGGATTTAAAATAGTGGTAAAATGTTCTTGCCGGGAATTTAAAATTAACTCTTGCCCAATGATAAAGATGCATATGAAATTAACAGGCGTTTTTGTTTTGCTATGCGGCTACTTGGCGTCGGTTTGTCTGGCATTCAAGTTTTTTGTTCGGTAATGGAACTGGAGAAAATGAATAAAAATACTTTTTATTCAATACTTAAACATATACATATTGCCGCAAAAGCCGTAAGTGAGGCAGTTTTTAAAAAAGCAGTGAATGAAGAAAAACAGAAGAACGTTGAAAATGGCTATCCCGAGGATGAGATCACGGTTTCTGGCGATGGTTCATGGACGAAGCGTGGATTTACATCGCTGTTGGGTATTGTTTCATTAATCGGAAAATATTCGAATAAAATTGTGGATGTGATAGTGAAATCAAAAGTATGTAAAGCTTGTGAAAAATGGTCAGGAAAAAAAAACTGATGAATACTTGCTCTGGTATGAGGAACACAAAGATAGTTGTACAGCAAACCACGAAGGAAGTTCAGGGAAAATGGAAGTAGATGGGATAATCGAAATGTTCAAAAGATCTGTTCCACAGTTTGATGTAAAATACAAACGATACATAGGAGATGGCGATTCAAAAACGTTTACGAATTTATTGCAAGCTGATCCTTATGATGGCAATCCTAAAGTTGAAAAAAAAGAATGTGTACTGCATGTCAAGAAACGGATGTACAGGCGTGTCAAAGAAGGAAAGAAATCATTAACGCAGTTTTGTAAAGCCAAGAAACAATTTCAAAAAGTTAACAAAGAAACTGAAGAACATGAAGCTGTACCAGCAAAAAGACGTAAAATGAAAAGAGATTCATCGGTAAAAAGTGTTCCTGCAAAAGTTAAAACACTCTCATTAACCAACAAATTAATGATAAAGCTGAGCACTTATTATGGATTAGCAATTTTAAGAAATTTTGATTCTGTTGAAGAAATGAATAAAGCAGTGTGGGCAACATTTTTTTACTTATCTTCCACAGACAAAAATCCGCAACATTCGTACTGCCCACAAGGATTGACTTCATGGTGCGAATATCAGAAATTCAAAGCTCAAAATCAACAAGGTACTTTTACACATCCACCCGCATTTGATGACGACACAGCAACAATTTTAAAGCCGATATACGAAGAATTATCGTCGAATGATCTACTGGAAAGATGCTTGGGAAAGAACAATCAGAATAACAATGAAAGCTTTAATCACTGCGTCTGGAATTTGGCTCCAAAACATATTTTTGTAGGAAAAATGACATTAGAAATTGCTACACTAACAGCTGCATGCGTATTCAATGAAGGGTTTATGCCTGTCTTGAAAATTATGGAGACAATGGGTGTGACAATCGGTCCGAAAGGCATGGCTTACGCACAAATATACAAAGACTGCCGAATTCAAAATGCGGAAAAGTCAACATCCGACGCTGCAAAATTGGCCAGATCGTCACAAAGATCTAAAAAAGCCGAAAACGAAGTCTTTGAGGAAACCGAAGGATTGTTGTACGCACCAGGCAGAGCGGATTAATGTGAGTATAATTTTTTTATAAGAAAGATGTAATCAAAACTTCTCACGCGATTTCTCAAAACAACGTTTTTGTAAGCGGCGCAGGTGATTTAAAAAAATCTATCCAACCGATTGCTTCAAATTTTTAATATGTTATTCTACACAACAATGGCTATCGCCGGTAGTAAAATTACTTATTTTTAATAATAAATTTCTATTTTTTTAACCGATTTTCTATGGAAAAAAGTCATGATTTTTTACACTTTTTTTTTATAAGTAGCCATTTTGTTATTTATTAATAAAAATGTTTAATTTTACTACGGGCGATAGCCAATAGCCTACAGAACAATAATCAATTTGATTTTTTTGTTTCAGATAAGCACAACTGGAGATTTTACCTGCGCCAGCGACCTGCATCAATTTAAAGCCGCCAAATTTAATTATTAATAAAATATACTAATTACACAAAAAATCAGAAAAAAAAATTATTTTAGTATCTTAATATTATAATAAATACGTGTGCGAAAAGCGGACTTGATTGTATTTTATTTTGTTGTAAAAAAAAAATCATAAAATAAGCTTCCGAAATGAACCCGAACACTAGACTAGACCCTTAATAAAAAAATATAGGATAATTATCAGACACTTTTATAATAAAATATACATGAAGGGTTAATGTAAGCGTACCATTGTTTGCGGATGCATGAAGGAGTGTCTTCCTCACTATGGTATTCCCCCAGTATATTTCTTGCTCGTATTTTGCAATCATTTGTTACAGAATATTTTATATAACTAAGAATTGAAATTTTACAAATTATAAACATACCTTCTTGGAAAAGTTTTGGTGCACACATTATCAAGGGCATCAGTTGTGTGGTATAGCGTTTCAAATATTCTTTTTCTTTCCAGCCGTGATTTTCTACAAAAACATGAAAAGATATTACTTATGTAGGGTTGAAAGGGAGACACTCTTCTTTAATTAATATAAATGTATTTCGCTATTTCATAGTTACAAAATTTTGGGAACGCACGCTCGAACGATCGTCATGTTAAACTTACGGTCAACAATCTACGGCCTTAATCCTTTTTTCGCTTGCTTTTTTATTATCACCCTTACATACCTAAGCTCAAGCCCGTAACAAGCGAATATATCGCCATAACTCGATTCAAGATGACTATTACCTTTCTAAATCCCACACTCGGCCCTCCTGACTAATTATTCGCACCGAATTATTACTAACTGTATCATTACTGTTATTATTATTATAACTTTTTTCATTTGACATTCGGCCTACCTGACCAATTATTCGCCTCGAGTAATTGCTACACACTCGACCAGGGTTTTATGAATTCAGCGCAAATACTAGTGCAACCTGGACCTTCTCCTGGATTTGCTTGTTTAACGTCATATGTATCGTTATATTTTACTTTTATTACCACGTACGGTCCTAGATACTTCGCACGCAATTTCCGTCCTGGACACATCTGAGTGCGTTTAATCGCAACTAATTCTTTGACTTTATATTTCCGTGATGCTTTCCAATGTTTGTTAAACGTTTTACAGTTCTCCTGTTGAGTTTTTAATATGTGCTCTTTAGCTTTGCTTCTAAGAGAAGAGCGTTCATCATTAAATTGTTCTTGTAAGGCTTGCTCCAGGATTTCTTTTAAGCGTAGATCCTCCTTACATTGCACTTTTACTCCTGTTAGCAATTCGAACGGACTTGTATTAATGCTTCTTTGATAAGAAGAATTTAAGACATTCTATAGCTGGCTCATATAGCGATACCACTTGGTAGGATCTTCTAGTGACAACTTAGTGAGTATTGGGATTATGGTCCGATTAATTTTCTCCACCTGCCCGTTGGCTCTCGGCAGGCCCGTCGTAATCAAAACATGTTTAATTCCTTCGTTGTCGCAATAGTCTTGAAACTCTTTCGACGAGAACGCTGTTCCTCTGTCTGAAATAATGCATATTGGGTTGCCAAATATTTGTTGTTGCGACTCCAATTTCTTAATTGCTTCTTGTAAAGTTGTACTCTTTGTCGGATACAGCCAAGTAAATTTAGTGAAGCTGTCTATTACAACTAAAATGTGATTGTATTTCTTGCTGGTGGATTCCAAGGGACCCACATGGTCTATGTGATACGTATGCAAAGGCACATCACTTTTAGGTAATGGATGGAGTTCACTTTCTTGTTTGCCTTGCTTTTGATTACCAAGTATGCAGGGGATACAGTTTGCTATTAATTTCTCTATTTTTTTCTTTAAATCTGGCATAAAATATTCTTTTCGAATAACATCTTCTGTTCTCTTTGCTGATAAGTGTCCTCTGTGATGAACCGCTTGTATGACTTCGTTCTGCATACGATTTGGAACTACCAATACATCTCTACCCTCGACAAATTTATACAGCACACCTCCCATCAACGTGTACTCATTATTAGGTTTTAATTTCAATGTCTCTATTATCATTCTTAATTCTGAATCATCTGCTTGAGCTGCTTTTACTCTTGCTAAGATACCGTCTTCGATTATCGTCATGACTACGTTCCTGCTCAAAGCGTCGACATGTTTCAGTTTAGTGCCTGACCTATGCTCTAGTGTATAGTCAAAATCTTCCAACTTTTCAGCCCATCGCCAGATTTTTGGAGAGACTTCTTTCTTCTGCGTGGTTTGCGTAAACGCTGCGCAGTCTGTTACTACCTTAAATTTTAAGCCAAGTAGATATATACGAAATTTCTCGAATGCTTCTGTCACAACTAACACCTCTAATTCGTAACTTTTATAATTTCTTTCGGTTTGTCGCGATTTACGACTCATATATTGTACCGGATGTAATTTACCGTCTATCCACGATCGTTGCAATAATATTGCGCCCAATCCATCCTGACTGGCGTCGGTGTGCAGCTCTGTCTCGAGTGTCTGATCAAAAATCTGTAATACAGGCTCACTGCTTAATATTTGCTTCAATTTATTAAAAGCTTCTTTTTCTACTTCTCCGAATTGAAACATTACATCTTTACGCAATAGGTCGCTTAAAGGTTTTGCCGTCATTGAATATCCACTAATAAATTTATGAAAATACCCCGTGAGACCAAGAAAGCTTTGAACCTCTTTAATTGTCGTCGGTTCTGGAAATTGTATCACCGCTTTTACTTTTTCCGGGGATGGCGATACCGTTCCATTCTCTGTTATTTGTCCCTAAAAATTCAATACGCTTTTTCATAAACTCACATTTCTTAGCATTTAATTCTAACCCATTTTCGCTCGCTGTTATTAATACGGTTACTAATCTGTCCGCCGCTTGTTTAAAATTAGCTGCAAAGATTATAATATCGTCTAAATATAACGTCATTATTCCGTCGTTAATTAGTGGTCAAAAAACTTGACTAATAAATCTTTGGAATACAGGAGAAGAGTTAGACAAACCGAAAGGAGCCTTTAAAAGTTGATATCGACCTTTATGTGTAATAAATGCAGTATGTTTTTGATTTTCTTCGTCAACTTCTACATGAAAAAATCCGTTTTTAGGGTCAAGTTTACTAAATAGTAGTGCACCCTTTAATTTGTCTACCTGATCCTCGATCAATGGCAACGGATGTTTATCTAGTTTTATTATTCTATTGAGTGGCCAATAGTCGATGCACACCCGTGGAGATCCGTCTTTTTTCTTTATTACAACTACTGGACTTGCATATTCAGAAGAGCATGGTTCAATTATACCATTTCGGATCCATTCTTCTACCTGTTTCTCAACTATTTTCTTTTCCGGCAAAGCTAATCTACGTGGTCTCTGAAAAATTGGCTTTTTGTCTTTAAGCGTTATTGTAAGTTTAATTCCCGTCGTTTTACATTTTTTTGGCTTATATTCAGTTATTAAGTTTTTAATTTTATTTTTTGTTTCCGCGTCTGGAATGGTTTCGATTTCCGCTTGCAAATCTTCTGGAATACTTATATGAGCAAGAAAATCAGTTTTTAATTTTTTATAAATAGTTACATCTTCTTGACTAAAATTCAAATTAGCTTGTTCTATTATATCCCTACCAATAATTACTTCTACACTTGTCGTCTCATAAGGCACAACATAAAACGTTAAAGAAAAGTCATCATAGCCGTCTACGAGGTGTGTTCAAAAAGTATCGCGAATTTTGTGTTTTTTCAAAAATTATTTATTTATTCATGAATATCTATTTTGTCCCCTTCAAAGTAATCCCCATGAGATATTATACACTTGTGCCAACGGTTTTTCCAATCTTCGAAGCACTTCAAAAAATCATTTTTTTTTATCTTGTTCAGCTCCTCCTTCGATGCCGTCTTTATCTCGTCAAGCGTAGCGTAACGTCGTCCTTTCATGGGCCTCTTCAGTTTAGGGAACAAGAAAAAGTCACAGGGGGCCAGATCTGGGGAATACGGTGGCTGCGGCATCATTAGTGTGTTGTTTTTGGCCAAAAAGTCGCGCACAAGCAACGATGTGTGAGCAGGGGCGTTATCGTGGTGCAAAAGCCAATTTTTGTTCTTCCACAAATCCGGGCGTTTCTGGCGGATTGCTTCGCGCAAATTGCGCATAACTTGCAGGTAATATTCCTTATTGACCGTTCTACCCTGTGGCAAGAACTCATGATGCACCACGCCCCTGCAATCGAAGAAAACTGTCAGCAAAACTTTCACATTCGACCGAACTTGGCGCGCTTTTTTCGGTCTTGGTTCGTGCGGCAGCTGCCATTGAGATGATTGAGCTTTGGTTTCCACGTCATAACCATAAACCCATGATTCGTCACCAGTTATGACCCTCTGGAGCAAATTTGGGTCGTCGCGGACAGAGTCCAACATCTCATTAGCAATGTTCATGCGTTGCTGTTTTTGGTCGCAATTGAGCAATTTTGGTACGAATTTCGCGGCGACCCGTCTCATGCTCAAATCATTGATAAAAATCGAATGGCACGAGCCAATCGATATGTTTAGGTCCTCAGCAACTTCTCTAACGGTGATTCGACGATTGGCCAATACCATTTTCTCCACTTCATTAATTTTTTCGTCTGTTGTTGAAGTGCTCGGGCGTCCGGCACGCTCTTCGTCGTTCACATCTTCTCGGCCTTCTGAGAACATTTTGTACCACCGATAAACGTTGCTTCGGTCCAAGGTAGCTTCTCCGTATGCCACAGTCAACATTCGGAATGCATCCGCGCACTTAATTTCGTTTTTCACACAAAATTCGATACAGGTTCTTTGATCCATTTTTTTGAATAGGTAAAAATCGAAGACGATCCAAAACACGTGCAAGCAAAGCAGCTGTCAACAATTAAGTGAACATTCAAAATGGCCGAGCTTGTCGGCATAAGTGAGAGACATGAGTACCAACATAACGCCACAAAAAGATCGAAATTCGAATATACGTAACCCGCGAAAATTCAAAATTCGCGATACTTTTTGAACACACCTCGTATAAGAACTACAGAACAGAAAATAGCTCATGGCTCTAGATTCGCCGCCTCCGAATCCAGAAAATACGCGCGTTGATTGAACCAGTTCAAATTTCTTTTAATTTGTAAACGCGTCTTCTCGCATTAGACTAGCTGGACTTCCCGTGTCTGTGAGCACTCTCAAATTTTTATTATTAATAACAACTTGCTTGATAACGTTAGTCAAGGACACGCTTACCAGATTAACCGCCTGCTCCGCATTCGAACTAGAACCGCTTGCTCTTTTTTCAGTACAATTTTTTGCTTCGTGCTCGAACTTATTACAATTGAAACATTTTTTTCCTAGCGACTTTTTGTTGCATTTCCTGGCGTGATGTCCACTTGTACCATAATTGAAGCACCGTATCAGCGCTCCGTCCTCCCGGCTGTCAGTCGTCTTCTTTCCGTCCTCGCGCGAGAATTTGCTACCCGCCTTCCTCGTCCATTCGTCTCAATTCTTTGTGTACTTTGATGTTTTATCAAGTTGATTTTTCCTTATTTTTTCGTAGGTCTCGAGTTTATCCTTAAACTCACGAACGGTTTCCTTACATACCTAAGCTCAAGCCCATAACAAGCGAGTATATCGCCCTAACTTGACTCAAGATGACTATTATCTCTCTAAATCCCACACTTATATGTCATTTCTATTATTTAATATCATTAAAATATTGGTATTATTTTGCGATTCTTACTTTCGAAAATAATTTTTGGGTGTTGCGATAACACTTTCCAATATGAGTGGATCAGGAGTGGCATCTAATAAATTTGTAATAATTCCACATTCTATACGTTCTACATATTTGTTAATTTTGGTTGATTTCGATTTATTATTTGCCTGATACTGGCGAGCTATCGCTTTGAACAATTTGAGAATTGCTGGCAGCTTCCTAATTATTGCTCGATCCATCTGTACTTCTATGGATATTGATGGAAAGTAGGAATTCTCTATGAATAATTTTTAAGTCCATATCAATAGTTCTGAAAAATAAAAGAATCATTAAGTTTTACTATCTTAAAAATGTGACAATAAATACAAAAGGAATTAAAGGAACATAATCTATTCTTTTCCATATATCAGGGCTGAATTTGTAGTAAATTTATCTTTTTCCTTTAATATGAAAAAAGAGAAAGATAAACCGTGCAAGACGTTCAGTCTTTAAATGTGGAAAAAGAACAGGTTACCTGTATAATAATTATTTATTGATATATTTACTTATTCTGTATTGGAGATAACTTAAAGGCGGAAAATGCTTTTGACAAAAGGAGCCGTCTTGGATTTGTACACTTCCTACGTGGAATGACTCTTTGGTAAAGTGGTCTGAACATATTTTTGCTGAAAATGATTCAAATAGCAGTTAATAATTGATACTGTGTATTTAATGTATTCACCAATTCAAATTAAGAGAGAAACAATTACAGTTATTCATAAAATTTTAAATACTCTTTCAATACTTTGCGAACTAATTATTTAGTTATTACAGTCAAAGTTGGTTTATTATAACCGTAACCGTCAGAAATTGGCCAATCATAATCGATTTATACAAGAATAATTGACTACGACTGGTGAATTTCTTACGGTAACGGCTAGCATAAACCAACCCTAATATATTTTACTTATAAATTATTGTATTTATTACATTTATAATCTTTATAAGACCATTTACCATTTTTTATGTTTGAAGACCTAACCTCCCCGATTTTTCGAAGCCAGCCTTCACGCATGATTTCGTTCTTCGGTAAACTAAAGAAATTATTTCGGTTTTACCACAAATTTCTTTATTTGCACAAGATTTTACAATACACCGACGAACCATCTTCGCTAAATTTTATATAAAAATTCTTGAATTGCGTGCTTCTCTCGAAATCACGTACTTTACTTCTTTCGAAGAAAAGGACACAACGCATATATAGTACGGTGTGACAAAGATACAATCAAAACAGTTGTAGCAACCTGATATCATCAAACATTTAGTTTTTCGCAGACCTAGTGAGTGAGCGGTCTCGACGCGAAAAAAGGGTGTGGTTTTTGGGTTTTGCACACACTATGTATACTTCCACCATGGTCTGGATTACTACATCCGTCCCTCTAGGTATGCGAAGGTCCACGGGCTTCCAAGGCTTCGTTGACAAAGTGATAGGGATGAGCGTCCAAAGTAGCGGGGCAGAGCAAAGCTCCGATTTCTCTTTGTTTGATCGCTGGGCTCGTGACTGCGACCGAATGGGGAGGTCCCTTGCTCGCTTCAGGCGTTTCCTCGGCAGAGTTAGCAGGCTCTGCCTAGGCCGCCGACTCCTGGATGGAGCCGGTTAATTGAGAGTACAAAGTACACGATAATAAAAGGTTACTTCAGATGCCGTGCGCCGTACAGAGGCCCCTGGAAGCTCACTCTGCGAAACCAAAAAGCTGCTGGGCTTGATTCCGCCCGCGCTTATATCCTCTTGGTAGATGCATTTTAATCACGAGAAAACGTCTACGCTCGGCTGCGTCGCCGCCCCGCGGCGATAGCGCGCACTAGCGTTTGGCGAACGGGCGCCCGCGAGCATACGCAATGGTGGTGCCTAATGGAACGGCTGCCACAAATGTTTTTCATTTCATAAATAATATACATCTTCAATAAATCTTTAATTAGCTATATCGAATGTGATATAAAATACGTTTATTATTCGTTTAAATATTGCTGCGATGAAAACGTATAAATATATTTTACGCTCAAACTTTTATTAACATATTTGAAAAGTATATCATACCTGGATCAAAGAGGATAAGATAGAGTGAAAGCATCCATAAAAACCCAATAGTAAATTTCGTATCGAGTTTTAGCAATTTGGGTGGTTCAGTCGGGAACTAATCTTAGTGGTCGCGCCATATTTGAATGGTATAGACTGGTATAGATCCGAGTACAGACTCTTGCAGAGCTGCATAACCATATGCACAAGGAAATGAATTAGCCCATTTCCTGATGCATGTGCTAATGGACCAATCAATTTTCTTATGCATATAGTTTTGCAGCTATGCAAGAGTCTGTGCTCGAATCTTATAAATGCATTAAACTCAATCGAAAGATCTTATTACTAGATTGTGTAACGGGTCAAATACATTATTAAGCTTTCTGTAGAAATATTGATTAAAAATATTTATTATAAAACATATAATATAAAATATATATATGTATCAAACCGCCTTTCCGCGCCCCCCCTCGGACCGTCCACCATTCCAGGCTGTCCGACCGAACAACCGTCGGACAGTGAAAAAGCGACGCACAGCGCCAATAAGAATAATAACACCGGCGTAGCGCGCGTAGACGCATCCGCGCGTCGACAGATCTCCGCGCGCACGCGCTCGACCAGAGTGGCGGTCGCTGGACCGATCTCGAGCGGCAGGGAGTCCCCCACCGATTCCGTACCGTTCCGTACCCCCCGCACCGTCCCTGCCCACGAGACTCGAGTATATAAGCGCCGCCGCTCCTAGAGTCGAGGCTTCTTCTCCGTCCGATCTCCCGTCCGAGAAGAAAGTCTATCTCGAGTGCTCAAACGGAGTTAAGTGCCTTAGCTTCAGTCAAGCGATCTTGACACGAGCCATTCGCTTTCCTAGACCGCCGGTTCACAGGCTCAAGACCATCTTGGGCTCCACCAGGAGATCCTGGTAGTCGGCACTTTCCCGATCCGCCGTCCTGTCTCGGTATCGACTCACGACTTGGGGTGTAGAGTTCCACGCCTCCACCAAGAGATCTTGGCGTGAGTCGATTACCACCGCCGAACATCGCGGTATTAACCGCAGCACGTCGCGATCGGGCCGAAGTACAGCTATACCGCGCGCGCGTCGTCTACGGCCGTGGCCGCGGCCTTCGGCAAGGCCACGGTACCAGCGCGTCAACAGGGATTCCGAATTGCGAGAATCTCGGCTCGGAATCCCGCGCACCTGTAAATAAGCACCGTTGTAAGATACCGCGTTTAAAATCCGACCGTTCCGAATCTCGCGTATACATACCATCTTTCCGTCCGCGCGTTTCGATTTCCGTTTGTCCATCCGCGCGTAAATTCTAAGCTTTGTTACGTCCGTCCGAGCGTCACCGCCATCCGTCCGTCCGCGCGCCGTGGCCAGCACGCCACGCTTGTGTATTGTACCGAACGTACGCGAAAAATTAAATAAATGTAATTATTGATTGTTTTTAAACAACGGATAAATTAGTGCTATATACAAGTAAATATGAAACGTGTTTTGTGAAGCAGTTAAAAGCCGTTACACAGAAAGAAGGAGAAGGGAGAACGTTATGTTACCAAGGACCCTTTGCAAGGGTCCAGATGAGAGAGAAGTTTTCATGAATGTCAACGAAGTATGTTTTCCGTTAGACATTTTAAAAAAGTCATGCGATTGTAAAAATGTAGCTTTTATACGATGCGCACATTGTCGTGCGAATTATTGTTTCGCTTGTTTTTATGATAAATATCATCCTTCAACATGTACTGTTCCATCTACTTCCACCGATGAATAAAATATGTTTCACATTAATTTTTTATGATTATTTATTTGCATAGCACTGACCATTTACTATTATTTTACATTTACATTTATTTAATTTTTTCCTTCGTAATATGTAGAAAAATGTGCTTTTTTAATATGCAATGAATGAATAAAATGTATTTACATTTATTTTCTGTGTATGTATTAATAATAATATATTAATAATATGTTAATAATTACATTTCCTTGTAAAAAAAAAAAAAAAAAAAAAATATCGAGACTCGAACCAGCAACGTTCGCACTCTTGTGCGAAGGCTCCCTCGTCTCGTCGTCGCCGTCTTCGATGCCGCGAGCGTCGTCCGAGGAATCTGAAAAGTCCGACGACTCTACGGACTTTGTGTCGTCGGACTCGCTTTCGGTTACGTCCGCATCGGCCATTACGTTGCGGAAGACCGCCGGAACGTCGTAGAGGAAGCGCCCCCTGTATGAACCGTCCGATTCGTGGGCTTCGAATTCGGCGCACCTGACGGCGAAGTGGGATTCCTCCAGTCTCGTAGGCGGTGGCTCCTTAGCCTCGACCGTCGTCGCTCGCCTCTTGCGATTCATCGTCTGTAACGAACGAGAGAGGAGATTCGTTAGGCTCTTCGGTTTTGCGAAGGAGCGGGAGATGAGCGGACTTGTAGCCGATCCGCTAATCTTCCGCTGTTGAGTTATAATATTTGGAGTCGTTATATATACGAAGCGGTGTCACCTCGGGCGCTTGC
The DNA here is from genome assembly GCF_016802725.1 of Solenopsis invicta. Taxonomy (NCBI): domain Eukaryota; kingdom Metazoa; phylum Arthropoda; class Insecta; order Hymenoptera; family Formicidae; genus Solenopsis; species Solenopsis invicta. The sequence continues at coordinate 9,301,412 of NC_052666.1, forward strand.
GAGAAATTCAGTCGTGCGACGCCTAGCGGCGAACTTCGCAACTACCGAATAATCCAAATTTTCCCGCCCTAAAGGAGGACGATACTTACCGACGGAATAATTACCGACAGCGGTATTACCGACGGAGAAGAATTACCGACAGAGGTATGACCGACGGAGAAGAATTACCGACAGAGGTATGACCGACGGAGAGAAATTACCGACAGCGGTATTACGGACCGCGCTCTCGGCCGAACTCACTCGCCGTCGCGCCGTAGTTCCGACTCTCGCCGCTAGAAGTCGCATTGTCAAAGTTTCTCGCGAGTGACCGAGGTGACACCGCTTTGTATATATTAAGGGGTAACACCACTGTAGAATTTTTGAAAAATCGATTTTTTTTTTATTGCTTTAAAAAATACTTTGAACCTTCTAGAATGAGTTAAAAAAAGTCTTATGTCTGTTACAAAATTTTTTGTGTGAAATTTCGCGCTCTTTCTTAAGCGTGTCGGGCTGCTCCAAAACGACTACCTACGGCACATCGATACCTGCTCGAAGGGTACAGCCTAATGACTTACCTTCTGATTTCTAACTACTCTAGTACACCAACAGATGTAGTTAGAAGGAATTTCTGTTGCATGAGAAGCATTTCAAACCAAAAGTACGTTAATATGGCGTCAGCACATGTACAAAGAACATTTCACGTATCGCGAGCACATCATTCTTTTGCTTGAAAAATTGGCTTTTGTGTGCAGTGGTAATTCAAAACCATTTATTCGTGGCTTGAGTTGCATTATATCTGTCACGATGAGTGACAAAAAAGTGTACAAGGGCAAAAAAGGCACGAAAACATCGTACCCAACGCGGCGTCGGAGCAGCGCATCAAAACGACCGATGAATAGATTCGAGGCTGAAGGCGATTCAGCAGGCGTCAGTGCTTCTGCCAGAAAATTACAAATGAATAATGACGATATTGACGTAAAAAGCGAATTTGGCTACAGGATTATTAATTTTTTTGCCGTATTTTCTGTTATTTCACAACACGTGAAGTGTAAAACGTGTGATTCAAACATAATCTTTCATGAGACGAGTGCTCGAGGCTTAGGCTTCAAAATAGTTATTTCTTGCCCTAAATGCCCAAGAGTTGAAATTCCAAATAGTAAATTTATACGAAATGGATACGAAATTAATCGTCGAATAGTACTAGTAATGCGACTATTAGGAGTGGGACTAAATGGAATCATCAAGTTTTGTGCATTTATGGAAATGCCACGACCGATATTTCAATCTTTTTACGACAAAATAGTGGATATGATTTCGATTGCTACGGCCACCGTACGAGACATTAGTATGAAGAAAGCAGCAGAAGAAGAAAAAAAGATGAGCGAAGAAAATGGGCAATTGGCAGGGATAACAGTTTCTGGTGATGGTTCGTGGAGGAAACGTGGATATTCGTCGCTTTTCGGAATCACGTCATTGATTGGATGGTTCACTGGCAAAATCGTCGACGTTGAGGTGAAGTCCAAATATTGCAAATCTTGCGAGCATTGGAAGAGTAAATTAGAAACAGTTGAGTATGAAGAATGGCTCAAAACACACGTTGATGAATGTCAAGCAAATCATGAAGGTTCGTCTGGTAAGATGGAGGTAGACGCCGTCGTCGAAATGTTTCAACGTTCCGAAACTTTACATGGCATGAAATATGCAAACTATGTCGGCGACGGTGATAGCAAAACCTTCAAGGGTATACTGGAGAAACATCCATACGAAAATTTTGAAGTGAAAAAGAAAGAGTGCATTGATCACGTGCAAAAGAGAATGGGCACTCGTTTGCGAAATTTAAAAAAAAATGTAAAAGGCCTCGGAGGAAAAGGTAAATTAACTGCTAAATTAATTGACGAGCTTACAATATATTATGGTTTAGCGATACGGCGGAATCCAAACTCCGTGAAAAATATGAAAAATGATATTTGGGCAACCTTATTTCATAAAATGTCAACCGATGAAAATCCGCAACACGAGAAGTGCTCGGAGTCTTGGTGCGACTGGAAAAAGGCACAAGCAGCAAATTCCTTGGCTACTTACCATCATAAGCCGCCACTACCGAAGGAAATTTTTGAAGCTATCAAACCTATTTACGAGGAGCTGAGCCGTGATGATTTGCTAAATCGTTGCTTGGGAGGCTACACTCAAAATAGCAACGAAAGTTTCAATGCTGCTGTATGGAACTTGGCGCCAAAATCTTACTCAAGCGGCAAAAAAGTATTATGTGCAGCAACTGATATTGCTGTGTGCACCTTCAATGACGGTTTGACTAACATTTTACGAATTATGCAAGTTTTGGAGATGGATATCGGCTACCAAGCATACAATTTTTGCCTTGAAGCCAATGCGACAAGGATCGAGCACTCCGAGCGGGCTTTGACAGATGCAGCAAAGAAGGCACGCACCAGCACAAAATCGTCGCGGAAAGAAAATGAGGAACAATACTTGAGCAAAGAAGGGATGCTTTACGGTCCTGGGATAGCAGACTAATGGTAAAAAATTTCAAACAGTCACATTTTTCATTTTGTCCCGTCTAAAACACGTCTCTAAGCTTTAAACGCGTTTTTCTCAAAACATGGTTTTTTAAAACGGCACGCAGCATAACTCAAACAATTTTCATTCTTTCCACTCCAAATTTTAACCACTTCTTTAAAATAACATTTCGAAGAGAAACACGTACGGAATTTTCGATAAGTTGATTAGAACATTATTTATTGACAAATATGTGACCGTTTTTTCCGTCAAAAATTGAAATTTTTTTTTAAATGCGTGCCAATTACTCAAAAATAAATATTTCTCAAATTCCGTACGTGTTTCTCTAGCTATACTCATGTAGATTAAGAAAAAATTTTTTGTTTTGTTCCAGATAAATCTCTACGATGGTTCTGCTGCGTGCCGCAAACCCCTAAAAAATAAACACGTCTCACGACAGTGGCTATAGCGTCGCCATTTTTTAATATTTTTTAATAAAAAAATTTTTACAAACACTTAAAAACATGTTTAATAACATCCTTAAATATTATTTTCTTCTTACTTTTCCTTCCATGCAAAAAAAATTCACAAAAAAACGCTTTATTTGGGCCGTCTACAGTGGTGTTACCCCTTAAGACTCCGAATATTATATCTCAATAGCGGAAGATTAGCGGACCGGTCGCGGTCCGTTCATCCTCCGCGCCCTCGCGATGCCACGTGGAGCGCGAGTCTAACGGATCCCCGTCTCCTTACTTGTTACAGATGACGAACCGTGCCGAAAGCGGAGAGAGCGGGATGTTGCCACCCCCCGTCAGGCTCGAGGAGTGTCACCTGGGTTGGCCGACGGAGGTCGAGTTGAGCGAGGAGGATGGTTCGAAGAGAACCAAGTTTTACCAGCGACCACCGGCGCGCGTCGCGTTCGAGCTGTACCAGATCGGACCACGCGTCGTCGCGAATCTGGAATTCGCCCCTAACTACGGCTCCGCCGCTGTCCGCTATCGAGCGAGATACCTGGACGCCGTGTTCAACGCCGCCGTCGAAGCCGAACAATATAGCGACGTCGTCGCCGCCCGCGCCGCCGCCGCCCAGAGACCCGTCCGTCGATAAGACCTAGTGTATTGTACTGTGTTGTAAAAAAAAAAATAAATAAATAAATTTTTGCTATAACTCCGGAACGGTTTGAGCTACGGACTTGAGCCTCGCGGCGTTCGAAAGGGCTCGAGGAACCCTTTCCTCGACCTAACGACGTCCGAGTCTCCAAGTCCAACCGTTGAGGAGTTATCGATGAAATGAGTTTTCAAAAAATTTTTAAAAATTTTTCGAGTATCCCAGTCGAAGGACCTCGACGAGGCGAAACGATTTTGCCTCTTGCGATTTTTCGCTACGACGCACCGTTCTCGAGTAATCGCGATTTGAAAATCGAGGGGGGGGGGTTGAAACCCCCACCCCCCCCCTCGTGGTACTGTCGTTGGAAGTTTTCCCCTAGGTCCGCTGGTTCAAAAGTTATGAATTTTACAAGTTTTCGCGATCTCTCTCCATGGTCCGCGCTGAGTCTTGGTGCCGGAGGAGACGCGGCTCCGATCTCTCGGTTTCCGAGTTTCTCGAGGCACTGTAAGTGCGGCTCGACTTCTTCGCTTTACGTTAAAAGTGGAGGAAAGTGGTCGTGTTTGGGTTCGTTGGAAAGGTCTCGGCGAGCACTGTCCAACGCACCCGGAAACCACCACCCCCCCACCCCCCTTCCCAATACACCCCCTTAAAGGGGGTAAAAACTTTGATCGGCCATAAGTCCGGAACGGTTGGAGCTACAGACTTCTGCTTTATGCCATTTTAAAGGGCTCGAGAAAAGCTTTGAAACGAGCTGTCGCGGAAGTCTGTAGGCCCAACGGTTCGGGAGTTACGGCCGAAAATAGTTTTTCAACGTTTTGGGCCATAAGTCCGGAACGGTTGCAGCTACAGACTTCTGCTTTATGCCATTTTAAAGGGCTCGCGAAAAGCTTTGAAACGAGCTATCGCGGAAGTCTGTACGCCCAACGGTTCGGAGGTTACAGCCGAAAATAGTTTTTCAACGTTTTCGGCCATAAGTCCGGAACGGTTGGAGCTACAGACTTCTGCTTTATGCCATTTTAAAGGGCTCGAGAAGAGCTTTAAAACGAGCTATCGCGCAAGTCTGTAGGCCCAACGGTTCGGAAGTTACGGCCGAAAAACGTATGTCGAGAAATCCCGGCTACAGCTCCCGAACGGTTGGAGCTACAGGGTCCAACCTCGAAGGGTCTTGGATAGATCTTTGTAGACCAAACATTGTGGACCCCGTGGCTCCGTCCGTTTCGGAGAAACAGCCGATCCGAGATGCGGGGATATTTATCTTGTATCCTTTTGCAGATTGTGGCGAGAGTGTTGTACAGCGAACAGCGGCGATCTTTTATAAATCAGCTTTTTTAAAAGCTAAAACCAGCTTTTGTCAAAGCTACGGCAGTAGCGGTGCATCAGCGCAGGTAATGCATCGATACGAATGAAATAACACGCGTACAATTGTCGTATAGTTTAACTTCATTTTTTTTACAGATCTACACCAAGTGAAAAACAGCTCTTTTCAGAGCTTGCAGAAGTTTGCGGCACTCGTTGCTGGTAAGTATTACCCTACTAAGGTATTGCATTAAACTGGGACCGCATTGATAATAATTTGTTTTTCTTGTCTTTTCACAGATAAAACTGCAATGGAGCTCGACCGTCCTCGGCTAACGCCTGCGGCACCGCTGGTGCCACCACCAGATGCACCATCGGCACCACTACAAGCGCCATCTCCGGTCGCTATAATAAACGGGGACGTCATCGACGAGGACGTACTTACGACCGTTGACGTGGACTCCGTCCTTGTATGCACTCGAAGCGCCGAGCCGTTTCGGTGTCGCTTTGGCGCTAGGATTTACTTAAGACCCACCACAATTCTATTGTGCAAAAACACAAAGTTGTCGGTCTATTTAGAACGGCGAAACAAATTTTTGGGAAGCGAGCTCCAGAAGGCTCGCACAGCCAACCTTCTTCACGGCCATTCTGAGACGGTGGTACCAAAAAAGGAATGGTTTGAATTTTGTTTTGCTGACGTGGACAGGAGAGACGTGCGAGTTTCAGATAGACGACGACTCGGAATTATTATCCTCGACACCGAGAACGTCCACGCCCCAACAAGACGGCCGCCTACGCGTAATAGCGACCGCCTTTGAAGCGTTGGTGGTGCAAAAAGCGTTGAACGAAATGTCTCTCACTCGCGAATCGGCGCGAGACGGCGCAAGATTTGCGATTTTTGACGTCGATCGGACGTATCGAATTTACGCGGCGGACTGGCCGCATTTCGCGAGCGCCCTCACCGCGCGTCTTCAAGTAGTTGACTTGTCGCGAGATTGCGGCATGTCGTTTGTAAGACTATACACGTGCGAGCACGGGCTGAAGATGTCGAACGAGGCGGCGTCTGACTATTTGGTAGATGTACTCACCGACGTGGATCATCCGCATGTTGACGTGGTGCAGTTGCATCACGCAACAAACGTCGCCTTGAGAGACGGCAACGAACCACTATTGGTCAAACTCGACCATGTCAGGGACTTGTTCCAACATGGCGAACATTTGAAAAAGAAAATTCAAAAATACCGAATCGGCTTTCTTGCCAATTACGGTTATTTTGCGGCGCATGTTGTTCCCGCCCACACTCTGCCCGACAAGGGCATTACGTTCGTGCAGGCGTACAATTCTGCCGCAAAAATGGCTCGCGCCGACGACCCGGGCGCGGTGCCCACCTCGTTGTTGTGCCGCTTTTTAAAATCGTGCGGCACAACGAGACTGCGCGCAGTAGGAAACGAGTGCTCCCAGTACATCAGGGACCTGGTGTGTTACTGGGAGTACTCGGTTAGAACGTGCAGCCAGCTGCGAATCGAGGAGGTGCGGACGATCGACCGCCTGAGGTGCAACGAGGCAGGCGTCTCACTATTCATTGAAAATAACCATTTGTTTGACGAAAGGCAACACATCGGTGAAGCGGCGCGATGGCTGTTGCAACGGGGCTCGATATGTCGGATACCAAACTGGCGGCGGTACTGCGACGCGAGCGTCAAGGAGGACGCCATGTTCCTTAAGCGTTGCCTCCGACATACGAGACTATCAACGGACACGATGCCGTGGGTACCAGCGCCAGTGATCGAGCGCTGCATGCGAGCGGAATTTCGGCTCCGTTACTTTAGTAACGGAGCAACCAGACACTACAATTATCGGTTTGGCCGATACATGTTTGTGAACGGCACGGAGGCTCGATCCGTCGACGCGGAGGACACCGTCCGCATCAGATCATTGGACGGCCGCGTCGACAATGGCGACGACGAGGACGACGCGACGTTCGAATTTAATATTTACGCGAAAATTATGCCGCCGGAAGAGATGCGCGTCGCCAAGCACGCGTGGCGGGTGAGTCGCGTGGTGTGGGCCGTGCACACGCACCGCAACCGCGACGAGGACGAGGAAGATATTTACCGCAACGCCATACGCTGGCTCGTTACGTTGTACGCGACGTGGGGGTACGGAGCCATGTTTGGACTAGACAAACGAGATGCCCACGCCGTACGCACCGCCACCGCCGCTGACACGCTTGAAGATGACGAGGCTACGAACGAGGCGCGTGTCGCGCGAAGGCAAGCGGAACTGGCCGAGACGGCCGCCGACGTTTGCGCGCGAAGCGATGGGCCTCCCGACGCGGTAGATCACCGATTGATCAGAGATATTTACAACAGTTACGAAACTGCACTAAATGTGGACACGTTTTACACTAAATATAAAACCTTGCGTCACTTGGGCGCAAGGCACGCTCAAGTCCACAAAGACGTAACACCGGACGATGTTGCGAGCGCGATGCTCGTCCGCCTGCCGACGGCGTTCGCGCGAATATGCCGCGCCACTATTGACGTGCCACATAATGATGACCTTGTGGCGAAGCTACTTACTTTTATTGAAGAAAACGTCCACATAGTTCCAGCGCGAGTAATCGACCCGACCGCGCAACAGAAATCATGGTCGATAGTCCGACGTGCGGATAGTACGAGTCCGACTGTAAACCAAGTCCGACGACGACTGCTAAAGATACGCCAACGCGTACAGCACGCACCATCGCGACAACGTTCGCCATCGCCAGCGCCGTCGCTGGAGCGTGCGCGCACACCGTCGCCCGACACGCAAGAGCTGGTACGAGAGAGAACAGCTTTGTCGCCGACTCCGCCACCGGAAGTACGACGAAGGCCGGGTACGACGAAGGCCGGGAAGGCCGTTGAAAAATCGACGAGGACGTCGTCCAGCACGTGGAACAGACGTGCCACGAAACTCGTACCCGACGGTGCGTTTGCCACCAGTCGACGACACCGTACTGTTGCCGACGCCGCAGGACCGACCGCACAACGAACGACGCGGCCCGCTTGTTCGATCAGTGCAGATATTTGTACCGCCGACAACGGTACGAAATGAAATAGCGCAAGTCAAAGCCCACATACGCGGACTGGGACTCGCGCAATGCCAGCCCTGCACCTCAAAGCAGGCCGACATCATCGAGGGGCAACTTGCCGTCGCGCTCGCGCGTCTACGGCATCTCATTAGTTTGTCGTTGCCGCGAGCATCGTCACAACCGCCAGCGCCCGCGATACCGACGAGACACTCGCGACCTATGGTGCGATTGGAGAGGCTGGTGCTGCCGCGACCGGCGCCAACACCTCACTCTCCAGCACCGATCGACGACCTACGGGATATATGTCCCACGGATTACATCGAAGTCGTCATGAGCGGGAACGACGACGACGACGACGAGTCACCGCCAGCGCCCGCGATACCGTCGCGACACTCGCGACCTATGGTGCGATTGGAGAGGCTGGTGCTGCCGCGACCGGCTCCAGCACCTCACTCCCCAGCACCGATCGACGACCTATGGGATATATGTTCCACGGATTACATCAAAGTCGTCACGAGCGGGGACGACGACGACGACGACGAGTCACCGCCAGCGTCCGCGATAACGTCGCGACAGTCGCGACCGATAGTACTGGTGACAAGTCTGGAGGATGGACCGCGACCGCTGCCAGCAACAGCGCCGCAAACGCCGTTGACCACGCCAAGCGACCTCGGCGTGGAAGATACGTCGAATCTGTATCCTCGCGTCGTATTACGGCGCATTAACGTACTGCCGCCGCCGCCATCAGCATCGGCCCCGTTGTCTTCTCCGCCGCCGCCGCCACCCTCGTCACCGATTGTGATTAGCAGCGACGACGACGACGACAACGAAGCCGTAATAATTATCAGCTCCGACGAGGACTCGTCCGACGATGCCGAGCCATTGATTGCGTCGGTAGTCGCATCTGTTTCGACGTCGCCTTCCACCTCCGCCACTACCGACAGCGATGAGAACATCATTGCGACAAAAAGACGCCGTATTCACACGGCTGGACTAACGACCAGTGAGTCGGAATAAATTCCAACGACTCACTGGTCGTTTAGACTATGTCAACATTGTAAATAGATCTTCGCGCAGATTGGCATAGCACCTTCCGCCAATCTGCCTCCCCGCCGATGTGACCTCCACCTTGACGCGGTGGCGGGGCTCGAGCGCGTTCGCATCTGAGAAAACGCGCTCGCCAAGAGAGGTCACCGTCGTCGAAGCTATCGAGTCGTCGTTTCGCAATATCGCGTCATTGTTGCACTTACTATTTTAACTTTATCGAGTACCGAGTCCACTACGAATTCTACAACTGCGTCGCTTCAGTTGCTTGTACCTGTCTTGTTTCGCAATGTTTGCGTAATCAATGATAACGAACGAGTACTTGCATTTGATTTCTCTTTTGTGCTTTTTTTCAGTCGGGGGGGCTTCGCCCCGAACCTCAGGGGCTTCGCCCCTGGACCCCACCAGGGGTAAATTAATACACTAATGATATATCAACAGCTAAATCCCGATTAGAGAATGGACGACAAGGTAGAGAATATCTCGTTAGAGGATGAGATTCCGGAAGCGCTGGTCAACTACGACAGCGATAGCAGCATGATTACCGTGATCGAGAGCGACAGCGCAGACGGCGAGAAGAGGGAGAAAGAGAAAAAGACGGAAAGTACAGGAGCGATTCCGAAAAAGAAGCTGCCTGTCGTCACCGAGAACATCGAGGTGACTAAAGCGTGGGTGGAAAACCTTCCGATGCTGCCGATCGGAAGCAGAATGATATATGAGAAGCAGGAGAAATTAGTCACCAAAATGGAAAATTCCATGAAGCTGATGGACAAAATCATGTCGAAAGCCACCGATATGATGGAAAACATGGTGGAAGTTACCCGACTCAATCTAGAGAGAGAAAGGGTAAAACTTAGAAGCTTAGAGGTAAACAATAAAAATGTGCATGGTTCAATAAATAACAGCATAACAACGGTTAGAGAATCAGAAGTAGAATCTAAAAAGAAAAAGTTAGATGAAATAAAAGTCTGTTCCGCCGAAAAAGATAAAAGTTTAGAGACATTTAAAAACACGATAGAGTTAGAATTAAATAAACAAAGACTGCATATTAAAAGAGAATACAAGCTGACGCAAAAATACAATTTTGATCTTTGGATGGACTATTTAAAATCTGAATTAACGAATAACGATTTATTAGATGTAATAGATTTGAGTGTTACAAGTCCTGAAAATCTTTCCGAATCAAAAATCATTAAAAGAAAAGCTTTAGTCAGAGATATTATTATAAATCATTTGGATGAAAGCTATCATAAGAGAATTTTATATGAAAAAGAGCCGATAGAGATATTAAAGAAATTAAGAGGATATAAAAAGAGCGAAATAAATGTAACTCATACATCTGTAAGAGCTAAGCTTTATCAAATTAAAATGAGAAAAGATGAAAAAGTAAGTGATTTTTGCGAACGCTTTGATTCGATAATTAGAGAATATGAGTCATGCGAGGATGCAGTGCCTCTCGCAGAACAAGAAATCAGATCCGCATTATATCAGGCCGTGTCAATCAATGTACCGGAACGAGAAATGTGGATTTGATTAGAAGACAATCAAGTCTTAAAGAAATGAATGTAGACAAAATAAAATCTTTTATGATGCAGTTAGAGGCAGAAAAGAAAAACGAGAAAGTAGAGAAGATAGACAAACCAGAGATCAGAGCACAGAGAGCAACTATAGAGGAAACAAAATGCTTCAGTTGCAACAAGCTGGGCCACATGGCAAAGGATTGCCCGCTAGCAGAACATGGGGCATGGTTCTGCTATTATTGCCAGGAAGTACGAGGTCATAAAGGAGATAGCTGCCCCAATTCCGGAAAAGAGGCGAACAGATTTAGAGGAAAAAGGTAGCAGAAAAAGGTATGCAGATAAAGTTGTTAATAAAAATATAAAGAAAAAGGGTAAATTTGAACCTAGAGGCACTAAAAGAGTTAACGACAAAGGGAAGATAACTAAGCTGCAAAACTTCAAGAAAACTTCAACGAAAACAGCAACAGAAGTTAAATCAAAAGAAGGTAAAATATGTGTGGTTAGATTAATAAAAGATAGAAATAGTGCAAAAGAGTTGGTTAATTTTATTGCAGACTCCGGCGCAACAGATCATATTGTGAATAAAAGTATGATTTTGTCAAATTTTGAAAAATGTAATGATAGAGTTATTAAATGCGCGAATAAAAATGAGCTTGCAGACATTTCAATAGATGGTAAAGGAGATCTTCTATTAATATCGAATACCAAAGAAAATAAAGTCATTAAATTAACAAATGTTATGGCAACGAAAGAAGTATCTGAAAATCTATTGTCTTTAAGAAAACTGGCTGATGCAGGTTTCAGTATTTATTTAGATGATAAATTGCTTAAAGTTTACAATAAATTAACAAATAAAACAGTTTTCGAAGGAAAATATGAGAAGCCAAATTGGATTATTCAATTCGAAGTCAAAAACAAATATATAGAGGACAAAGATAATGTTGAGTGTGCTGTGTATAAATGTAGAGCAGCAATTGTTCCACATTGTGAGTTTTCTGAACAATCGCGAGCAAACATTCAAAATAATGAGATATCAATTTCGGAGGGAGAATTAGATGAGAGAAATAATGTTGACTCTGCGATTGGGAGGGAGAATGAAGGAGAGCTCATAAATGTGAACAACAGCAATACTGAATCTGAGCAAGCCATTAAGTTAGAGGACATACAAACAATAGAAAATATAGAAGAAATGTTTGAAAGCTCAGTAACCGAAGAAGTTAAGAAATTAGAGAAAATAAATGAGACAACGTTATGGCATGTTAGACTAGGTCACGCATCGCTAAACTATTTAAAACAATTACAAAAGGTAGAAAAGAGATTAGAGAATGTCAAGTTTGATAATTCCATATTAAAGTGTGAAGTCTGTAATATATTTTTTTTTACCGCTAATTGACTTATTTCATAAAGGAAGTGTTAGTTAAAGTTTGTAAAACCTAGTAATCCCAAAGCCTAAAGAGTGGTATTTTGTATTTGATGAGAGACTAACTCAACACAGTTCAACATTGTTTCGAGGAGAATTCTTCAACCAAACCATATATGTATTTACGTGTTCACAAACTTCTTTCAATAGTAGCGCAAGAAAATAATCCGTACCATATTGATAAGATTGGCTGTAATCATAAACTGTATGGATCTGAACAGAAATGTATTAGTAAAGTCAATATAAACTGTATGGATCTGATCACAAATTAGTGAAATTAATAAAAAAAAAAATATGTTGGAAGATTGTTGAGTTATCTCAAGTATCTTGAATGTACTGATCAATTCGATAAACCATTTGCCTTGGCACTCAAGCAGTTTATTTATTTTTTTTTTTAACAATTTACATTTACTCATAGTTTTATAATAAAAAATAAAAAAAGGATGTTAAAGTAACTCTTCCAATTTTATAGTTTTTTTTCCGTTGCTTTGGGGAAAAAGTTTAGATTCATACATATAATTTCACTAATATAATTTCTGTAAAGATAAATACAATTATAATAACTACCTATAAATAATTAAAAAATTTATTATATAAAACAGTTTATCCTTAAACATTATTTAATAAATAAATAACTATTGACTGTTATAAATTGTTAAATTATTCAATTATTAATAATGAAACATTTCAAATTTCGTGCATATTTCTATCACAGCGCATGCTCAATTCGTTATATTACGCCGAGATGACTGGTTTTCTAACCTGTACAATCGCTAACTTTAACGATTGATATCTTGGTTAGCGGGACAGTCCGACACTTTTTTCTGCCAGATTTGTTCATTTTGTGCAAAAAACGCGTCAAATGAGCCTAATTTCATCAAAATCGGTATATTGTTTGTAATTTCAAAATGTCTTACAACTGTAAATCACTAAAATTCCCCATGAGGATGCTTTCAACGCACATCATTGGTTAATCAATTTGCTATACCTAACTTTATTGCTAACCAATGAGAGAACATATAGACGAATAATATCATTTATTGTCTATGATTTTAATAGAACAATTAACGATAATTATACGCTTTAAACCATGCTTGGTTACTAAGAAGTTCATGTGCGAAAGTTGATATTATATTATGTTGTAGTTCCTGAGAACTAAGGTAACAAAGATAAGCCTTCGGTGAAACGCATACTCCCTCGCTTTTTGCCAACCTTAGGTTGGCAGCAGTCAGTCGTAAAAATAGCCGAATTGATCCCGCTTACCGCCAATCCAAGCGCGCGGGGCGTAATATTTATTAACGGCAATGGCCTTCGCAAGAACGGCGGGGGCCCAGCATTACGCGCCGTTCTTGCGAAGGCCATCGTCTCTAATAAACACCACGCCCCGTGCGCTCGGCAACGTCGAGCGCGCGCTTGGATTGGCTGTGGGCGGGATTAATTCAGCTATTTTTATTAATTTATAACTCGTTAACTATTGCAAATTTTGAAAAATGGTACAGGACTTTTTGACTCAGTTTAATTCATTCTACTTACATGCAAGAGATTAATCATTAATTATCAAACACCCTGTATATACATAAGGAACACTTCCCAGATACCAAAAATTAAGCTATTTTTAAATGGCTGTAACTCGGCAAAAAATTATTGTAAATAAAAAATAAAAAAAACATTTTGAAGCTACAAGTTCCAACTTTAACGTTCTATCAACAGATTTTCAAAGTTCTTTTAACTTCTTTGTGCAGTAAAAAGCACACCTTGTTTTGTTTTTTAAAATTTCGTATCTTTGATACTTTGCAGCTCGACAAATTTTTTTCGAACAATTCAAGTAAAGCTTCATAAACTACAACATTTTGTCTACAAAATGCTTTTTTTAAAATTTTTCTAAAATTTTTTGACCGAGTTACGCAACTTTAAAGCTAAATATGCACTTTTCACAAATGATATCTGTACTTTGTGAAAAATCATCAGTAGATAAAAAATTAAAAAGGCATTTTAAAGATTACAGTTTCAGCTTTAACTTGCTATTAATGGTTTTCAAAAATTTTTTCAATTTCTCTGTGCTATGCCCCAAAAAAGATATATTGTTTTTTCCTTAAAATTACGTATTTTTGACAGCCTGTAACTCAATAAAAAAATTTTTTCTCGATAAATGCAATGCAAGTACTATAAAGTATGACTTTTTTTCTACAAAATGCTTTTTTTTAAATTCTTCTACGATTTTTTTTTTGACCGAGTTCCAACCCTTACGGAAATAAACTATTGTAACTATTAGTAAAGCTATTAATAAAACTATTGGATTATTTGTCAAATTTTTTTCGCAGATTATTGGGATGAACTATTGCACAGAAATATTGAAAGATTATTTAAGCCCAATAGTCACTACGATGTTGTCTACACTATTATTTTTGTAATGGTGTAGTGTTTATTGAAAATCAATAATCACGTTTGTAATCGTGTTATTATTGAACTCAAAGTTATAAATAATACGTATTATTATTATATATTTTTTTTGTCATACCAAAATCAGCAATGATATATGGAATATTTAGTACTATCTTTTATAGTGGATAATCAACTAATAATCATTTATATATTAAAAATAGTGCGTTGTAGTGATTATTGAAAATAATCTGATTAATGGAATCGATAATCATTTTATAAGAGAACTATTGGAACATTATTATTGCAAACAATCTGATTTGGAATCAATGATCATTACAGTTAAAAACTGTTCAGTGGGCTCGGTTTAGTTTATTTAGGATTTAACAAACGAGCACTGGAAGCCGGTTTTTTTTCTCAGAGAGAGAACGCGGGAGTTGTGAATTTTAAATTCGGACGATACTGCTAGCGAGCGTTGAGAGCGCGAGAGACAGCAGTACCGCGAACGACAAAGAGAGAGAGAGAGAGAGAGAGAGAGAGAGAAAGCGCGAGAAAGCGACGACGACACAGGCGAACAAGAGAGAAATGAGCGGTTCGGCGCTGGAGTGCAGGAACGGACAACAGGAGGTGATCAAGGATGCACTGAATGTACAGTTTTATCGGTTCTCACAAAATGTTTATTACAACTTGTCACAAAATTTCTGCTGTTACCGATAAGTCGGATCGAATGCACTATGAATGCTCGGTATCGATATGGATGAGTCTGATTCCGTTCGCGCGGTCACTTTGCAAAGATAGTTTGAATTGATCGCGTTTCTCTAGTTTCTAAGGCGTCGGACTCTCGAACGAGAGCACGAACTCCGGAAAAACGGTGCTCCGCGAAGGAGACTCGGGAGGAGCGAATTGTTCCCGAAATGAAGATTATTGGCCAAGCGGCCCTCCCGATGGAAGTTATCGATTTAAACGAACGAAAGCGCGTACCGTTCAAATCGATGTTTGGGAAATATCGATGTTCGTTGACTCTCCTTCGCGCGCACCTTGGCGCGAAACTTGTTTGTTTCGGAGATGAGTAAATTAACGGACAGAGATGCTCGTGAAAAGAATAACAGAATCCTCGGATTTGACCGTGACGTGAGACAAATAGAGATGAAATACAACTTCAAAGATATTTACAAGTATCAGTGTCAATATTGCCTTAATAATTATTGCGAGGAACAGAAATATAATTTTCAATCGAACAGTTATCAATTTTGAAAATTTATAATATGCGATACATGCTAAAATACAATATGTAATAAAATATACGATGAAATACATTTAGTTCTGAACATACCGCCCGCCTCGGAATATTCGTTTCGAAAGATGAACTCGGCGCTCTCCGAGTAAGGATAGAGCGAGGCGATTGATATGTTTGCGTTATTTCGAGGGTTCACCGTCGGTGTTCGATTGTTGCTTAATGTCGATTGGCAGAAAACAAAGTTTACTCAGCGGGCGCTTGTATTCCGACGTTGCTGTTTTTATGGTGACGACTCGCGAGAGCCCGTCGGAGCCAGGATGACACATTATTATACGGCCCAATTCCCATTTGCACGGCGGAAGAAGCGAGTTTCTAAGCAAGACTAGCTGCTCAACGCGAACATCGGTTTGAAATCGGCGTCTCCACTTAGTTCTTTGCTGGAGAGTGTTAACATAATCACTCTGCTGCTTTTCCAAAATTGTTCCGTTATCTGGCGAACGAGCTGCCATCGCGTGAGACGACTTTCTTTAATATTGAGCGTAGACGGTTCAGGGCGAGCGGTTAATGCACCGCCGATCAAAAAATGTCCCGGCGTTAACGGTTCGTAATTGTCGAGTGCGTCGGAGAGCGGCGCTAGCGGCCTTGAGTTGAGGCACGCTTCGATGCTATAGAGGAGAGTAGACATCTCTTCGTATGTGAGCGTATGAGCTCCTATCATGCGACGGAGATGATGCTTGATACTTCGCACCCCCGCCTCCCAGAGACCGTCGAAATGAGACGCGGACGGAGGTATGAAGTACCAGCTGGTGTTGTCGGTGGCGGTTTGATTTTGAAAATCCGAGTTGCGCAGCGCTGCGCGAAAGGCGATCGTCATTTCGCGGTCGGCGCCGACGAACGTGGTTTCGTTGTCCGAGTAGATGGACTCAGGAAGACCTCGTCGAGCAACGAATCTCGCATACGCCGCCAGAAACGAAGGAGTGGCGTAACCGTCTACAATTTCCAGATGGGCGGCGCGAGTGGCCATGCAGATGATTATGACAATGTATGCCTTTCGCGACGCGATTCCACGACCAGACATAGATCGGATGAGAATTGGTCCAGCATAGTCAAGGCCATAATTCAGGAAGGCGCGCGAAGGAGGCGACACTCGCACTTGAGGGAGATTGCCCATGAGTTGTGTTGTACAACGCACTTGTGAATCGCGGCTCTGACGACACTGCGACCGCGAAGCAGCCAAAATTTCTGCCGCACCACATTGAGAGTTAGTTGAGTGCCAGCATGGAGTAATCGCAAATGAGCGTTCTGCACGATCAACTCAACTAACGGGTGAGACGTTAGCACAATAGGATGTTTGGTGGTGAACGGGAGCGAAGCGTGAGCGAGCCGCCCGCCAACGCGAATTAGTTCCTCTTTGTCGAGGAACGGAGTGAGCAGATTGAGACAGCTTTTCGAGGCGAGAGGTTTTCCTGACCTAAGAGCGTTCCGGTCGAGTGGAAATGAATCTCTCTGAATATATTTCAGCCAAAAGACTCGAGCGTAGCGGATCTCGCGGAGAGAGAAAGAGAGAGACCCGTCCCGCTGAATCACGCGCGGTGAGGAGTGATCACGTACCCGAGACACAAACCGCATGATGTATGCCGTGACCCTGAGAAGTTTCGGCCATGACGAATATCGCGAAGCAAGATCCCACGGCTCCAGCTGTTCGACCAGGTTCACGGTTTTCTCAGTGGGGGCGATCGGCGACGGCCAGTCAGAGCTGGCGAAACGCAACCACGACGGACCACTCCACCAGAGATCGTGTGACGCGAGCTGACTCCCGAAAATGCCGCGAGACGCGCAATCAGCGGGGTTGTCATCAGTGGAGACGTGTCGCCAAGAGGCATTAGGGAGGCGAATTTGAATATCGGCGACACGATTTGAGACAAACGTCTTCCACCTCGACGGGTGTTGAGTCACTCAGGCGAGAACCACTGTGGAATCCGTCCAACAGTAACACGGAGTCGAGTCTGGAAGCCGCAATGACTCCAGTACAAATTTCACGAGGCGCGAGAGTAACACGGCTGCAGCCAGTTCCAGCCGTGGTACGCTCCATGGTTTTATTGGCGCAACCTTTGATTTGCTGAGAAGCAGCATCGACGACCGTTTGCCCGATGACGAGGCTAGGCGAATGTATACGGCGGCCGCGTAGGCTTTCTGAGACGCGTCCGAAAATCCGTGCACCTCGCACATGACGGTGTCCGCACCTTTCCGTATCCACCGATCAATGAGGAGGCCATCGATGGCTTTGAGAGAGTTCTCGATCGACAACTATTCATCGCCTAGACTAGTATTAATATCCTCATCCCAGTCGATGCGGATTTGCCACAGCTTCTGAAGAAAGATTTTAGCGCGGATTGTTACTGGGGCGCTCCAGCCGAGGGGATCGAAAAGATGCGCGATGACCGAGAGAATTGACCTCTTCGTACGAGCAATCGAAGATGGAACGGACACGCGGAATTGTAACGCGTCCTGAGATGGACTCCAGCTAATTCCCAGAATCTTCAGTTGCTCGTCTTCCTGCAGAGTTTTACTACAAGCGAGACCGTGATTCTCTTCAGGAATGTCGTCGAGCAGTCGAGATGAGTTACTCGACCATTTGCGCAACTGAAACCCGTCCCGGCTCAGCACCGCGCATGTCTGATCGCGCGTTTGACGCTGGAGCGGAATGTCATCGGCGCCAAAGAGCACGTCATTGACGTATATGTTATCCTGAAGGACTGACACGGCGAGTGGAAATGACGGTCCTTCATCGTAGAGAAGTTGGCGCAGTACTCGAAGCGCCAGGAACGGAGCGGCCACGATTCCATATGTGACCGTGAGTAATTGATATTCGCGAGGGCAACTAGATTCGCTTTTGCACCAGAGAATGCGTTGATAGTCTACGTCCCGCGGATCGACAAGAATTTGTCGATACATTTTTGCGATGTCCGCTTAGTAAATGTATCGGAATTAACGCCAACGCAAAATAACCGCAGTTAACTCGGTCTGAAGCTTTGGTCCCGCTAACATATGGTCATTGAGCGAGGTCGCGTTGGAGGTAACACTCGACGCATTAAATATTACACTGAGACGCGTAGTGCTACTTCCGTCGCAGATAACCGGATGATGGGGAATAAATACGCATTGAGACGACTCAGAGAGCGGAGGGGATTCCCGCATGTGACCCATCTCTTCATATTCGCGCAAAAATTCCGAATACTCCTTTTGAAGATCCGGCGATTTTCGAAATCGACGGAGTAAGCTGCTAAGACAGCGAGTAGCTGTGCCGCGAGATGATCCGATTTCGATCGGCAGACCGTTTTTGAATGGTAGACGGACGATGTAC
Organism: Solenopsis invicta; assembly: GCF_016802725.1. NCBI lineage: Eukaryota > Metazoa > Arthropoda > Insecta > Hymenoptera > Formicidae > Solenopsis > Solenopsis invicta. The sequence continues at coordinate 9,320,345 of NC_052666.1, forward strand.
CGCCCATCAGAGCAACGCGAATGCGTTGTGAGAAAATGCTCCTCACATTGTAATTCGTCCGGAGTGAGCACCGCCTTCCGCGGAATCTCCTCCACTTCCCAGAATCGTCTCAATGCCTGATCAAGCGTGGGCGAGTTACCGCGTGAGCACGTTACTTGCGAGCAACAGTGAACGGATGCCGACGAGAGGAACGGCGAAGAGGACGTCGGTCCGGAGAGTACCCATCCAAAGATGGTGTTCTGCGCGTAAGGCTGACCGAATTCTCCTTTCCGACGGCCATCGAGGAGAATCTCACCGTAGAGATCGGCACCGATGATAACTTCAATCGGCGCAGCGCTTGCTGGGTCTGAGTCGGCCAGCGAGAGGCCGTCTAAATGACTCCACGAACCTTGAGACGCGGCGCGTGACGGAGAATATGGTGCAAGTAAGCGCATGATAGTCGCGATGACTGAAAAAGCCGGCTCGGGCGAATGTATCGACAAAATTTTGATTTGAGCGGCGTATCTACACGATCCGGCATCCACGCATCCGACTCCGGAAATCGAGACAGGCAGACGAAGGCGCCGTAATTTCAATTCCCGACTTAAACTTTCTGAAATGAACGTAATGAGTTCCGATCCGGGGTCGAGGAGAGCGCGAACGATGCGCGTTCGATCAAGGAGGGAAGTCACGAGAATTCGTGCGGCGGTCGAGATGGGAAATCGCAAGCCGCGGACATCGAAGCTGCAGTTGAGACTTCCGTCGTTTCGGAGGGCGTTGACGCGTTTGGAGCGACGGCGGTGACCGCAGACACGGAACCCGAGTCAACGTGAAGGAGAGTGTGATGTCGTTTTTGACATGTCCGACATGAATACTTGCTTGGGCAGGATTGAGTGGCGTGCTTCGTACTGAGACAATTTAGACAGCGCTTTGCCTGTTTGACGACCTCCACTCGTTGACTCGGACTCCGGTTCAAAAATTGAGCGCGTTTATTTACATAATGAGAAGTGTTACAAAGCGGGCATGAGATCGGAGATGCAGTCGAAGCCGTAACCTGTGATCCTTTCGCTGGTCGAGGCGGTCGAACTTGAGGGACTGAGTTCTTCTAGCGCGCGAGCGCGTGCTGCAAGGAACTTGTCGAGATCTTCGAACGTGGGAATGTTCGCGTCTTAGTTTCCCTTTAGTTTCCACGCTTTTCGCGTAGAGCTATCGAGCCTTCGCGAGACTGTGTGAACTAGGATGTCGCTCAGAATCTCTTTGAAGGATTTGTTCAGCTTTTTTAGCGAGACGATAGCGCGATTCGCCTTATCGCGAAGGTCGTTTAATTCAGACGCCGACTCCCTATTGACTGGGGGCAGATTGAGCAGCGCGGCAATATGAACATCGACGAGGCGACGCTTATTGTCGTAACGCGAGAGCAGAATCTTCCACGCGATGTCAAAGTTGTCGGCGGTGACCGGTACAGTTTTAATCGCGTCGAGAGCGCTACCCGTTAGACTTGATGCTAGAAAGTGCATGCGGGGAAACGCTTAATACTTTGTTTTGAATTATCAGCGAAGAAAAGCGATCGCGGTCGGGCGGGTGTGCGTGCATGTATATATATATATATATATATATATATAGGGGAAACCGGGGCAAATCGTTAGATCTTTTTTTTTGTGTCTCCTGAGTCCTATATTAATTAAAAAAAAAAACATGAGCCGGTTTGAAAGGTTGAACCTTCCCCTTCACAATGCCGATATAAATAGAACATACAAATGTACCTGCTTTAAAGTACATATAAAAATGTCGACCAATGTCATGAATTAAGAATAGCCCCAAGCTCGGGGTAATTCGTAACTAGTCCGGGAATATTCCGAAATTTGTATTTTAAGTTGAAAGTCTGTAAAAAAGCTGTTGTTAAGACTTTTTTTTATTTAAAAAAGGATGTAGGTATACAAAAAACAAATGCAAACATACACGTTCGCATGTTCTTTTATGCCATCGGTGTGACAGATTTCCTAACCTCACAAGTGTCAATCTTTAAAGCTTTATAACTTTTTACCTGCTTAAGAGCGACGATTTTATATTCATATTCATGTTCTATGTACTAAAAGACACAATATTATCAAGTTTGAACTAAATTAATGAAGAACTTTACCTCAATGTTTAACTCTGCGTAGCGCTAACGTTCGTAATACAGCTGAAGGGTTAGGGTTATCCAACTTACGTTAGGCGCTGCAATCAGTATTAACAAATCGCCCTTGTGCTCGGTATTACGAATAGCCCCAACATCAACTGTGCGCATTATTGCGTATGATCGACAAAAATAGACATCACACAACAAAAAGTAAACACGAAATGTTTCAAATACGTTCAACTGGACACGATACATTCAAAGTTTTCAAAAAAACCTTATTATCTTATTTAAATTTCGAAGAAATGCCGACTATCAGAAATTACTTCGACTGTCGCAAAACACATTTTTCACTACTACGATTTCAATATGACGCCATTACCAACAAATCTTTGTTAGCAACATCGTTACATTAGGACGTGTTTACAGTGTTTAAAGTAAATTTTTAATAAGTACCCATAAAAATTTCCAATTATCGAATTACCCCGTCTAACGATTTGCCCCGGTCTCCCCTATATATATATATATATATATATATATATATATATTGTGACGTGGCAGTTTTAGCTGCCTCACCACTCCGTCTTCCGCCTGAGCGTTGCGCCAGAAGGCACGTATGACCGGGTCGGGCACTCTGCGAGAGAACGAAATCTCCGGCGGGATTGCGTTGCGTGTTATTTTATTTACTCATTCGCGGCTTATTACTTGTAACCGCGGGCACCTCGACAAACGCCGCCGAAGGACCAGCAGCGGCGAGGGAGACGGACAGCGACAGGGAAAGGAGAGGGCGATCGTCCAGGGCCGGCGCACCGGAAAACGCCGACGGAGAGGAGGACGAGACAAGACGTGGCGACAGATAAGCGCCACGCAAAGGAGGCTCGCGAGTGGCACAGCTGATGGACAGGCTGGGGCGGACGAACGGCCAGGACGAGGGCCGTCGAATGCCGGCTGTCCATCGAGGAGGGTAGCGGCGAAGAGTCGTCGCTGGGAAAATTCTGCTGCTGCTGTCGTCCGAGAGCGACGAGGATGTCGGATGCCGACGGAGACCGCACGACACCTGCGGAGACCCGACACTGCGCTGCCGTGACGTCACGGCTAGATAAGGGCGGCCGCTGATAGGCCGCGCCGCTAGGCGCAAGGATATCGCACACCCTGTGGGAGGGGTAGCGCTCATCGATCGCGCATCGAGCGCGATCCTCTCGGCTTTTGCGTGCGACCCGTTCGACTGCGTGCGTGTGCTGAAAAGCGAGATATCGGTCGGATATCGGTGTCCGCTATCGAAAGGAGTGCCCGGCCTTGGCGAGCGTCGTCGTGGCATGTAGAGAATCCACGAGGACTCTAGGGACCCGGAGGAGGACCGTGCTGGAGTCGAGGTGACCCGTCTAACCGCTGTGTAAAGCCACGAGCTGTCGGTGTCGACCGGCTCGCGTTCCGGGGTGGAGCCATTAGGTTAGTGTGCGAGTTACCGACGCGTCCGCCGCGTGGCGATTGAACGCACCTTGCTTCTTGATGTTTGGCTGGCTCTCCACCTCAAGCCCGAGACCTCGTCGAGGCACCCAGCTGTCGGCTGCCGCGTGTGTTTGAGCCGTCCCGCCGTAGAAGCTCGCAAACGACCGACTTCCCGGGAAGCCGCAAAGCCCTCGCACACGTGCGTAAGTCGTGTTACGGCCGTGATCATACGGCCGCCCGAGATATCGGTGACTTGGTGTATCGCGCGTGTTCTATTAATTTTGTAGTGCGGTTCCGGCGACTGCGTTGTCGTCGGCGCGAATCTTTTACTGTACGCATTTTTGTCTCAGAATTACGTGGCTCGCCTTAGCGGAGGCTCTGCATTCGCGTTCTTGCCGCGCCGGTCAGAGCGCGCGTGATTGGCTGCCGCGCTTCGCGCGGGACCAGTCGTCGTGATCGGCGCGTGTAGCGTAATTATGGTCTGAGTTGAAATAATTCCCGCGTCCGGCTTCTTAATTTCTTTTTGATCAACGCCTTATCTCTTTGTCTTTCTTTCTTACGTTAACCGCTATTCTTTTTTGTTCTTATTTTATTGTATGCCGTCTCTATTATGCACTGCAATATAAGTGTTCTCTATCTGTTATATCGGCCTGACTTTACTTAATTTCTCGCCTACCCGTCGTCTCCCGTAAGAGAGCCGCTTCGTCCCTGTCTCCGCTACCCCGTCCCTCCACCGGTTAGAGGAGTTAGCTGGCCGCGTGCGAGCGACGATTTCGCGTTTCGGCATGACGCATTCTCGCGTGTTGTGAATCCGTGTTTAGAGTGGAAAAGTGAACCCGGAGACGCGACCGGTATCATCGCGTCTGGCGCCCAATCTCGCGATTTGGTGCGAGCGTTTGGTGTTTCTCGGTTCGCTCGTCGCTCCCGCGCGTGTTTTGCGAGCTATTCCGTTGTTTGATCGCGTATTTCGCCGTTGCTCTCCGGCGTCAGGAAAAGTACGTGACAATATATATATCAAGAGCATAGTTTGGGACATCCTATTTTTATTCAGCTGATTGGTGCCTTACTATTTCACAAACAATATGCAATTGATGATTTTATTTATAGAGTAATTGACAAAAAAAGTATTGAAAATCTTGCAATCAATGGATACTTTGAATCTTTTTGATTGAAAGCATTAATTGGAGACTGTCCTCAAATTATGCATTCAACATATGAATTGTCCTCACATTATGCATTGGACATAAATGGACGAGGACAATGGAAATGTCCTCGAATTATACTTTCTACATATTTCATGGATATACAATGTCCTCAAATTAAACATTATATCTCTACACTTTTAAAATATATTTTATCCTTAATGTACACGTTATATATTTATGTCTTGCAAAAGCGTGTTATAATATTTACTCTGAGGACAAAATACATTATAAAGGTATAGAGATAAAATGTTTAATTTGAGGACATTATATTTCCATGAAATATGTCGAGTGTACATCCTTGATAAAAATTCCATTAGAAACAAATAGATTCCATAATAAACGCCATTTTAACGTAATATTCTAACCATTTTTTGACTATTTTACTACGCGTTTCTTTTCCTGTTAGGAAAAGAAACGAAAGTTAGGAAAAGAAAGGAAAGTTTCCCTTATAGAATCTATCCGCTTTTTATAGAAGTTTTAGCAAGACTTCCATTAGATATGTCAAGCGTATAATTTGTGGATAATTCATACGTTGAATGTATAATTTAAGGACAGTCTCCAATTAATGCTTTTAATCAAAGAGATTCAAATACATATATGTTCTATAAGTAATAATTTCTCTTGAGGCTACCATGTGTCTTTCTAAGAATGCTAAGACGTTTACAGGTTGTCACTGTTTCTTGATTCATCGTTAATACCATCGTTTCATGAATATTGCAGTTTATTAAACATATGTTTTAAATCTATTATTCTTTAAAAAAGATTCAGAATTATAACTTAATAATTACTACTTAAAGTTTATTAATTTTTAAAATAATTTTTTGATAATTAATTATTATTTTATATGCAAGGTATTAGATAATAGTTTTTATATGCTTCACTAGCTAGAATAAATCAACCTAAATAGAAAAATTCTGTCTCATATTGCAATTTTTACAATAATACATAAGAAATTAATTAACAAAGATTTATGAATAAATGCTTATCTATGCAACTCAGCTATAAGAGACAATCTAATACTATGTATTGATGGTTGTTGCTAGAATTAACTTTTAATGCATCATCGCACGTAGAAACCATAATTACAGTATAAAGATTGGACTGCTTTTATTGCTACATTTAATTTCACCACTGAACCGCACAAATACATATCGATTTGTAAAACTTTAATCATTTTTCTTTTATTGGTTATTGTAAGACTCATACTATTGTAAAGGTCCTTGAATATTTTCAAGGATTTTGCATTTAATCTGTTCTACCCACAAGCAGTGTTATACTACATATTGTATAGAAAAAAATACAATATGTAGTATAACTGCTTGTAAATAGAACAGATATTGTATATATTGAATAAAAATAAAAATAAAAAAAATTCACAAAAAGATTATCTTGAATATTGATAAACATTAAATAATAATTCCCAATCCTTAACTTTCTTAAAGATTAGACTTAAAATATACGCTCAATGAAAGAAATTACTACTTAAACATACATTACATTACATCTATTATAGACTTTTAATACTACATGCGGAAGATTTATATGTATGTATATACAATATGTTTAGAGCATTAAAGACATTTTCTTGAGCTAACCCATACTTCAGTGACATTTCGACACTTTTTGAACTCACTATTTTCTATTTTTAATTTCTTTATGTTGCTTTTCAGTTTATACAATAATTTTATTAGGAAATTAATAAATATATGTAAATGAGTCTATATACAGGGTGTCCCAGACCAATGTATAAAGATTATCACGATGAGGTAGAAGGGATCGAAATAAATGAAAAAGTCTAATACCATTTTGCGATATTTGCAATAATTTTTGGTAATAAAATATTAAGGTCAGCCGAATAAGAGCGCGCAGAGAGACAAGCGGTCGCTTGTCTGAGCCGTAGGACCGCCCACTGCGGCCCGATTGTAGGCGACGGTAAGTGGCGCGCGGCGAGGGAAAGGATAGCTTGGCACCGCACTGTGTCGAGCCGGGCGGTGTTACGGCTCAGGCGACTAACTGTTTGCCTCTCTGCGTGCTCTTATTCGGCTGACTTTAATATTTTATTACACAAAAATTATTGCAAATATCGCAAACTGTTATTAGACTTTTTGATTTATCTTGATCCCTTCTACCTTATCGTAGTAATATTTATACATTGGTTTAGAACACCCTGTATATTTATTATTATGTTTGTGTGCGCTTCAGCTGGAAGGTTGAAGATTGTGAATTATCCTTTGAGATTCATCAACATATAAAACAATTACTTTTTTATAAATAAATAATATTTTGAAAGTAGTAAAAATGTATAACCGTTAGAAATGTATTATTAAACAAACTTATTTATTTTGTAACGGTATGCAGTTTCGGTCGGTTCGGTGCGGTGCGGGAACTTCGGGATCGGACCGGATAAGGCTCGTCGGTTGGTCAGGTGTCCGTAATGACTATACCCAATGTTTTACGTAGCAAAAGATAGTGAATGATTTATTAAAAATAACAATTGCAAAAAGAGTTGGCAGAATGAACATGAAAGAAAATAAAAGAGCTAACGAAATAGAGAGATATCAAAATAAAGAGATCATGATAGAGCTAATAACGTAGAGATCGCAAAGAGACAATGGTAGAGATAATAGTATAGAGATCGCAAAGAGATACTGATAGAGATAACAATATGGCTGGTACTCGGATTAACAGTTACGCGGCGGAGTACCTGTAACGGTCTTTTTACGCGGTTTATATCTAATGCTAGAACTATCTATTTACAAGTTTTCGGCTAGACTAGCGAGTTATGCGGGCTGCTTTCCCGTACGGTCGGGGAGTCGCGGGGCGCGACGGGATTGGTTAACGCGGTTGTGTAAGCGTGTGCGCAAATGCGGGTCGTTGCCGGCGCGGTCGCCGCCGCGATTCGCCCGAGCGCGCCCCGTGCAAGTGGGGCGCTCGATCGACAGGTTGCTTGTGCCCTGCCGATGAATGGGTTACGAAGTTTGTCGGTTCGACAGTAAAGGTATTCGAGGACGACGGCGATTGGTCGAGAATGCTCGGCCGGTGATGATGACGAGAATGCTCGTCGAGGATCTCGGACGTGATTGGTCGAGAATGCTCGGCCGGTGATGATGGCGAGAATGCTCGTCGAGGATCTCGGACGTGATTGGTCGAGAATGCTCGGCCGGTGATGATGACGAGAATGCTCGTCGAGACGACTGGTCGAGGATACTCGGCCGAGGATAGCGACGGGAATGCCCGTCGAGGATATCGGAGTGCGACGAGAATGCTCGTCTTTAAGGAGCGATCGAGAATGCTCGGTCTTGTGGACGGGTCGGATAGTCGGACGGATCTGGCTTGTGCGTTGCCGGCTTATATATCCGAACGCGCGGCTGAGCAAGCCAATCCGCGCGCTCGGTCGGTTGAGCCGGAGTGGGAGCGTTACGGAACGCCACGGTCGGCGCGCGTGTCGCCGCGTGGTTGCACGGCGAAGTTCGGTTGTGCGTGCACGTGGTCCTCGGCCGCACTCGGCGTTCGGTGTTCGGTGGACGGAACGGAGGCGCACGGACGGTGGAGGGGCGTATCGTTACAATTTTTATAAAGAACCAATTTTTTTAAAGCGTTGCTTGTAAACATTAAGTCTTAAAGTCTATATGTTAATAGTAAATATTATATACGTAAATGGTATATATACATATATATTCAGCATTCTTTCAGAATAGAAAATTAATTTTCATTCGTAAATCTTTATTTATTTATTATAATTAAACTTTAAAACGCCTTTAAAATATATATCTGAAAAACTAATAAGCAATCTCTCTTTAATTCCTGGTAATTAATCGATTATATAAGATAATGTAAATGATGAATAGTTTTATTGTAAATTATTGATCAGATTCATAAAAATAAATTGTTAAAAATATAATATTATAACTTTTATTATTGAAAATACAGTAATTACGCTTACAATTAAATAGTATTGTTGTACATTTTATAAATAAAGATATAATTTTATATATATGAATTGTGTAATATTTTTCTTTTCTAAAATAATTTAATCAAAATGTATCGATCTTAGTACAAAACTATAAATGAAATTATATATTGGCGCAATAACAGTTATAATGATTATTTTGTAATCAGGTTTTTTTGGATGCAGGTTTTCAAATTATTATTGCATTAATCTAATTTATTCTGATAATTTTTTTAAGTTAGTTTTTTAAAAATAAATGCATCAATGTTTTTGAAACATCACAAAAAAATGTGACAGTCTCTCTCAACATATAATTGTTTTAAACAAAAATATAACCAAAAAATTTACTTTTTTATCGGTAAGTTTTACTTTTTCTGCAAAATTAAAAGAATATAAAAAAAGTATGTAATAAAATAAAAATTATAATAAAATTAAAAATCTTGTAAAAATTTTTAAATTTTGATAAATTCAAAAAATTTTCTTAAGTTTTGTTTTATAGAAAGTTTTTGGTTTTACAGCACTTTTTCTACGTTTTTCTAGGAACTAATTTATCTCAGCATTTTGTTACGCAAATATTCTTTTTTTCTAGTTTTATCTTTGTGCGGATTATTGATCCAGGATTTTAATTGTTCAGGCGTCCTTTTCTTTAAATATGTATTCTAAAGAATCACAGCTCTACATTCGCTCAATGATGGTAATTTAACCAGTTCATGAATATCCAAAGTGTTTTGTTATTGTTTCTTTTTTCATTTGTGTCCATTTAATACGTTTTATTGATCTTTGTTGTATGGCTGTAATAAAAATTCAATTTATTATATATTATTAAAAAAATATTTTAAACAAAATCACTTAATATTCTTATACATTGATTGTAAGAAAAAAACCAAAATATTGATAACCGAATGTTTTATGTTTTTTTTTTTCGATATTTAATCACTGAAAGATAAATAATCACTGATGATCACAGTGTAAGTATAGCATTGTAAATCACGAAGATTTCACTGATTTAAATTTAGAGAGTATATTTTGTTATTATAATTAAGTTTTATAACTAATAAATATTAAGGAAAACATCATACAATATATTTAATTTTTAATGTTTCTTTTCCTCTCAGTGTATAAGATGTAAGTGTATAAAATAAAACTAATATAAAATGGTAATGAATTTTTGTTAACTTACAACTTGAACTGTTATATGTATTAGAATTTAAAATTTCATCGTCACTATTATCACTTAATAATTTTTTATAAATACATTTTCTCAAAAGTCGTGGTTGACGTTCATCTTTATTATTAAAATTATTTGTGTTATTTTGATTAAGCTCATCATCAGTTACTGCATCTTCTGTTTGAATACTATCATCTTTCGTATCATCTTTGTCAGAGTTTGACAAAGCAACTTGTATCTAATTAAAAAATTAAACAACAAAGTAGAAAAATTAATAATTTTAACTTAGTTAATTTTAAATAAAACAATTTTTTATTTCAATGAGTTATTATTGAAATATATTAATTGATTAATTTTTACTTGCTTAATTACATAATTATTTATTTAAAAGGAAAAAAAATACATTTTTCCACAAAAAAAATGTTTTATAAAAACCTTAATTTACAAATAAAATATTGAATTTATTTGATGACCCATATTGTTTTGTATTTAAGGTAAAATCTAATTTTAATAAATTACGACATATATTATAATTTAATAGTGTATTTTAACCCTTAAACACACCGATCCTGTAAAATACGGAAACATTTTTGGGTTTGGGAGACTTTTTCAACTTTGAGAAGCTATAACTTTGATTACAATCAATATTTTTTTACAATTTTTTTTTAAACGAAAGTTCAAAATCTTAGGAGTGTGACTGCACAATCGGCATTGCCGAAAAATAATTTATTGTGAAGCTATAAAAGAAAAATCATTAAGCAAAAATGAGAAATTGGTAAAAAATCCACTTTTCCTTCAAAAAATCATATTTTCGCAACAAAAAACTTTTAAGGATTTTTAAATAACGGCGTTTTAAAGCTGAAGAGTCACATTTTCAAAATAAAACTTGGCAAAGTCATTTCTTTTAAAAAGTATAACTATGTAACATGGAGAATATGAGGTATTTGTGGCCATCTAAAAATTCACTTAAAAAAAAAAAAATCATTTCTTTGCAACAAAAAACTGTGAAGAATTTTACAATACGGCGTTTTAAAGCTAAAGATTCATACTTTAAAAAAAAATTATATCATTGTTATTTCTATTAAAAAATGTACTTATATAACAAAGCGAATATGAGGTATTTTTGATTAAATCGTGTCTGAAATTGAAAATTGATGTGTTTCATGATATATTTCGGAAAAACTCCCTTTTCTGCAGCATTTTATAGTATTTCAACTTTAGACAGAGTATATGTGAGTAACATCCGCAAACCGACCTGTTCGAACGTATTTTGTCCAGCTTTTTTATGTAAAATAAAATCAGATATTTTATTATTGATTTCTTTGATTGTTAATTTAAAACGGCCAAGAAGACGTAAATAATTTCTAATCATATCGTATTGATGAGAAAGTGTGTATATATTGCACAATTTATTGCCAAATAAAATTATAAGTTCATCGTATTTAATCAATCTTGAAATTTTATCATCGCGGAATGCTGGCATGATTTTTCGACGCATCACATGATTAGCACGATATTGTATATATCCCATTAACTGTTTTCTCTTAATGAGTTGATTTTTTCGTCTTTTCTCATAAACTGGATTACATTTTTTGTAATGCATACTTAAAGTCCTTCTAGAAAAAAATCCTTTACAATGATGACAACATATGTAATTTTCGGCAGTACTTTGAAATTTTGCTTGAGGACGTCGACAAGATATAAGAATTCCTGTATTTAAATCAGCATTGGTGTTATAAAAATAATTCCCATATTTTCGAATTTTTCAATAACTATGCGTCGTTCTTTATTGCCTGTTCGGCACTTTACCGCTTCTCAGCAAGATATCAAATTTCGATCGATGCACGGCTTCGCGTGTTTGTCGAGAGGACACTTACTCACTAACAAGATGTGTAACGTAACGCATTCTCGGGGTTATAATTTTGTTTGAGCGCAGTGTATTGCTATTGTTCCAACGAACAGCCGATTGCCAGCCGAAATCGAGAATGAGTCCTTCGATCGATGAGCGATCGATTTATATACCCTTTCGGGATCGTGATGATCCCACTTCTTTGCTTCCAGCAAATCGCGTGCTCATCCCGGCAGCCGCGTTCTGGTTGGTCGTCCTTTTGGCTCAGAGACTGTCCGTGTGTATGCGCACGGGTGTGGATGTGAAGACGCGGATTGCCTAACCGTAAGTGTGTGAAGTTAGCCACCCTTTTTTTGAAAATTACTATTTTGAAAATTGTTCCAGATTGTTCTAACTTTGTTCCACATTGTTCCAAAGCGATTATATTTTATTCCTAATGATACTCTAATAAAACAAAAAAAACTATTTTTTTAACTGGCCCCCCCTTTTTTTGAAAACTACTATTTTGAAAGTTATTCCAGGTTGTTCTAGTTGTTCCAAACATTGTACCAAAAGAACAATTTTAAAGGTGATATAAAAGTCGCAAAAAAAATAAAATTTTTTTTTAGCTGGCCCCCCTTTTTTTAAAAACTATTATTTTGAAAGTTGTTCCAGGTTGTTCTAGTTGTTCCAAACATTGTTCCAAAAGAACAATTCTAAAGGTGATATAAAAGTCGCAAAAAAAAAAAAATTTTTTTTAGCTGGCCCCAGTGTTTTTAAAAACTATTATTTTGAAAGTTGTTCCAGGTTGTTCTAGTTGTTCCAAACATTGTTCCAAAAGAACAATTCTAAAGGTGATATAAAAGTCGCAAAAAAAATTTTTTTCTTAGCTGGCCCCCCTATTTTGAAAATTATTATTTTAAAAGTTATTCCAGGTTGTTCTAGTTATTCCAAACATTGTTCCAAAAGAACATTTCTATAAGTCGAACAGAAATCGAGGAAAATAAAAAAAAAAACGTTTTCTGACGAACAAATTCCTGGACGAAGAGTAAACATATCTTCTTTTTCTTGTTCCAATGTGGACCTTTTTATTCTAAATAGTTTTAGGTCTGTGAAACATAGTTCTGCAATATGAATCTTACATCACAATCAGTTCTGTTATAATGTTATAAAGTTTAATTTCTTTATCTTAAAACTCAGGTATTTTAGAAGGATCAACTACAGTACACCTTCAGTCACTGCTTCAGTCACTGAATAAAACTCTAGCTAGTTCTTGTCCGTAGGTAATATTGTTACAATGAGTATTCAATAATACCAGACAACAACTAAGAATACTGCATACATTTCTACCAAGGTAAATTAAAGCATTAAATAAAAAAAGATAAAAAATTTATTTAATATATATTTTATTTTATATATAATCGTTATATATATTGTTTCACGTAACCGTTATAAATATAAAAATATAAAAATATTTTATGTTTCTACATAAATACATAAATTTACATTATATTTTGTTTTATCACATACCTCTTTTGGCTTACGTAACAAATTATCATATTCTATCCAATTGGTACCATTACGTATAAACGCAGTGTAATGACCAACCGACGTATGGGATTGTTGTCCATAGTACACAACGCATCCAACATGAGTGTAATTTTGTTTATTTAATTGAATGGATACTGGAACATCGTTCAAAGCAGTTATGACTGAAGATTCGATAAACAGTTGTGCACCGTATGATACGCTCATAGAACGTTCCTGTGCGACAATTGAAGCCGCATGCGTGAGTGCGAGTATTGCTGTTTAAATGTATAGTATCGCCTCGCCAACGTTAAGTGCATACGGGATATCCACGTAAGACATGTATAAGATTGTGATCTTAAATATAAGATTTATATCTACAATGTCAGTAGATCGAGTACAATCGTTCGCTCGCGTGGTTGAAAGTAAGGGTGTTAAAGCTTCGAAGTCTGGACCAGGAGTGATTCGAGAATTATCAAGATCATCGGTTCATCTCCCCACGCATCTTATTCCCGGAAGCCGCCGAATTTCTCCGAAACAAGACGAAAAATCGAAAGGGTGGGATCACTGTGATCGGTGTCCGGCGCAAGTCGTGTCGTTCAGTTATGTACCGAACAGTTCCTTATCACATTTACTACACGTAAATTTTAAAAAATTTCCCACCATTATTGTGTCAATAACTTTTGCATAACCGTATTTGTTTAATATCTCTTCATTTATTGATAAAATGACATAGTTAACTTGTCATGGCAGTAAAAATTGTGTTTTGCTACGGTCGAAGTAGAGTCTGACAGTCAGCATTTCTTCAAAATTTAAGTAAGATAAATAAGATACTTTTTGAAGATTTTGAATGTATTGTGTCCATTTAAATGTATTAAAACATTTTGTGTTTACTTTTTGCTGTGTGATGTCTATTTTTGTCAATCATACTCAAAAATGCTCACAATTGGTCAAAGAGATTATACGTAACAGTTGATGCCGGGGTTATTCGTTTTACCGAACCCTAGGGTTATACGTTTTATCCAATACTAGGGTTATTTGTTGTACTGATTGCAGCGCCTTATAGGTAACCCTAACCTACATTACGCACGTCTACGTTACGCACGTTAAGCATTAAAATAAACTAAAGAAAACAGTAGTTCTTCGTTGATTTAGTTCAAACTTAGTTCAAACAGTTAATATTTCATTCATATTCATTCATATTCATATTCTATGTATTAGAACATGTATATGAATGAAAAATAGTCGCTCTTATGCCTATTTCCATCAACACAGATTAACTTTAACCTTAGTTCAACTTACTCTTTATTCCTTCCCAATTTTTAGAACTAAAGAAAGATAAGCAGTAAGTTAAACTAAAATTAAAGTTAATTTGCGTTGATAGAAATAGACATTAAGCAGATAAAAAGTTATAAAGCGTTAAACAATGGCGCTTATAGATTAGGAATTTTTTCGACAGTACCTCGGTGATTACCATATAGCGTAAAGTTTCGTCACAAATTATTATTGAAGTATTTCGAAATCTATCTGAACGTATGTATAGCTATCCTTTGACGTCTATTATTCTATTATTTTTTATTATCTCTGTGACATTATTTTTATTCTCGCATATCATGTTACAGTAATATGGCCAAAAACGTTGAAAGTTTGTTAGATGTTATTCTATCATCAGATTATAAAGATTTGTTAGACGAGCATAGCGAACCAGTCGTACCGAGTAATAAAATATACGAAAAGATAAGTATAGCATTAAAAAACAAAATTAAACCAAAATATATTTATATGATGATAAAATATCGATATGGAATTCTAGATAAAATAAGAAAATTTCACAATGTAGATGTTTCACAGTCCTTACTTTTACAAAGTAGTACATCTTCTTTTGATACTTCTACACAAGATAAAACTCTCGAATTTAACATCACATTTGCATATAAAGATTGGGTTAGCATGTCTCCTGAAGATGTATCGTATTTTGATAAAAAACATGGTTCTCGTAATTATTGCGTATTACAACGTAAAATTTGGACAGATAAAATATATGCATCTGTTCATAAAGCGACAAAACTGCCGTGCGCGTTGGTTTTTAAACATTCTAAAATTTCAGAAACTGGCATATATCTTATCGTTAAGGGATTATGTAAAGAATGCAATAGTACATTTTTAGGTCATGTTGTTAACAAGCCTCCACTTAAAACCGATGTTATTATGGAATGCAAGATTAGTAATTTTGATGAATCCGTAAGACATGAAAAGAAACGTCAGCTCAAAGGGCAGAGGAGAGTAAAAGTATCCAAAATATTGGCAGAAAATCATCAATTATCCTGTCAGTGGCGCAGAACGGAAGCAGACAACTTATGGATTTAGGCGATTCGGAACCTCCACATTTATCTGTTAATAGCGTATTGCGAAAAGCTAAACAAGAGAGACAAGATATTCAGTTAGGTGCGAATAACGAAATAGACCCCATAAAAAATATTCTTAAAATGAAATATGAATTACACATTGGTATAATACATTCTATTTCGTTAGACCCGTTTTTCGTTCATTATTGGACTTTAGAACAAATAGCAATATATATGCAATATCCAAATTATATTTCAATAGATGCGACTAGATCCTTGGTAAAAAAATTAAAATTGCCAAATGGAGAATTATCAAGTCATATATACTTGTATCAAATTGTATGCGAAACTCCAACTGCAAAAATGCCTGTATTTCAAATGTTAAGCGCTGCGCAGCACACAAATGCAATTCTTTATTGGTTATTGGAAATACGTCGAATCGGTAGTTTGCATAAAACAAGTTTTCCACGTCCACAACAGATAGTTTGTGATTTTGATAGAGCATTAATGGGTGCTATTGTAAGAGCATTTAGTGATTGTAATGACTTAAAAGAATATTTATCAAGATGTTTTTTATTAATTGCAAATAAGAGCGAGAATATACCAACGTGTTTTTTGCGTTTAGATATTTCGCATTATGTTAGTTTTATAACTAGATGGAAAATTTTTACATCTGTCCATCCTAAAGTAAAAACATTTTACACAATGATAATGTGTTTATTAACAAAAACAACAGATTTTACTAACCTACAACAAATTGTGCGAGCAACGATTATTCTCTGTTCTAGTGAAAATGTTGGAAAAGATAAGAATCAGCAAGATATTTTAGCTGAAGAATCTCGAATTTTGTTGTGTAATAAAATTAAAGGAGTTCCCGATATAGATGAAATTGCTGATCGGGGTACTGAGATTGGTCGCAATGTAGACGAATCGGATTTGTTATTGACAGACCTTAATCAGGGAGATACACACCAAAATAGCGAAAAAATTAATTTTACTAGTAATAATGCAATGATTACCTGGGTCAATGCGTTTTTCGACAGTTGCACTAATGACTTGCGTAATGCTCTTGAGGGTGTAGATATAAATCCATATTATTGTCCAGCAATGGCACAAAAAGTTAAGTACTTGCTACCATATTTCCCAATATACTCCGGAGTAATGATATCACAATTTGGATTTGGCAAAATTAATGCAAGTTCATCTGCAGTTGAGTCAGAATTTAATGATATCAAACACAGATTATTACAATACAGTTCGCAATCAATGCGAATAGATAAATTTTTAACAGTACATATTCGGTCTTTTTCCGGTAAAGCAAAGTTAGCTATGTCAGAAATTAACAAACCAATATTATTATCTACGTCAAATATTAATATGCATTATGAAACGGCAAAGCAAGTTTCAACAGAAATTGTCACATGCTCGAAAATAGATATAAAACTATCAATAAATTCTGACAAATCAGATGAAGAATCTTGTGAATTAGCGGCAGAACAAAACTGGCGAAATAAGAATGATAATAAAAAAACTAAACGTATTTATCTAGATGAATGTCCTGGTTGGGACACGTTTAATATTAGTAAAAAACATGTTACACTAGGTCAATTAAAAAATGGCAATATTTCTTCTATTTTAAAAATAGGATCTATTAAAATAATTGTTAAAAATACATGTGGTTTTGATAGCGTTATGCAAATTCTCGCCGCGGCATGCGTGTACGATAAATTTAAAAATATTGTAGATACAGCCTCAACAGATGCTTCTAAATTTATAAAATCTTTTGTACAATTAGATGCGACTAAAACGATTTACAAAATGCGAGCTGAACTTTTAAAAGATGTGATATGTTTCATACAAGATATCACAACTCCTAACATTGTAACAATAGACGCTTTATCGAACATTGTAAATTTATGTGAATATTTATTCCAAGAAAATTATAGTTATGACGAAATATGTACATGTCAAATATGTGGAAATATAAAAATTGTTAAGAAATGCATTTTATCGATAAATGAAGAGATATTAAACAAATACGGTTATGCAAAAGTTGTTGATGCAATAATGGAGGGAAAAGTTTTAAAACTTACGTGTAGTAAATGTAATAAGGAACGATCTATGAGCGTATCATACGGTGCACAACTGTTTATCGAATCTTCAGTCATAACTGCTTTGAACGATGTTCCAGTATCCATTCAATTAAATAAACAAAATTACACTCATGTTGGATGCGTTGTGTACTATGGACAACAATCCCATATGTCGGTTGGTCATTACACTGCGTTTATACGTAATGGTACCAATTAGATAGAATATGATAATTTGTTACGTAAGCCAAAAAAGGTATGTGATAAAACAAAATATAATGTAAATTTATGTATTTATGTAGAAACATAAAATATTTTCATATTTTTATATTTATAACGGTTACGTGAAACAATATATATAACGATTATATATAAAATAAAAAATATATTAAATAAATTTTTTATCTTTTTTTATTTAATGCTTTAATTTACCTTGGTAGAAATGTATGCAGTATTCTTAGTTGTTGTCTGGTATTATTGAATACTCATTGTAACAATATTACCTACGGACAAGAACTAGCTAGAGTTTTATTCAGTGACTGAAGCAGTGACTGAAGGTGTACTGTAGTTGATCTTTCTAAAATACCTGAGTTTTAAGATAAAGAAATTAAACTTTATAACATTATAACAGAACTGATTGTGATGTAAGATTCATATTGCAGAACTATGTTTCACAGACCTAAAACTATTTAGAATAAAAAGGTCCACATTGGAACAAGAAAAAGAAGATATGTTTACTCTTCGTCCAGGAATTTGTTCGTCAGAAAACGTTTTTTTTTTATTTTCCTCGATTTCTGTTCGACTTATAGAAATGTTCTTTTGGAACAATGTTTGGAACAACTAGAACAACCTGGAACAACTTTCAAAATAATAGTTTTTAAAAACACTGGGGCCAGCTAAAAAAAATTTTTTTTTTTTTTGCGACTTTTATATCACCTTTAGAATTGTTCTTTTGGAACAATGTTTGGAACAACTAGAACAACCTGGAACAACTTTCAAAATAGTAATTTTCAAAAAAAGGGTGGCTAACTTCACACACTCCCTAACCGTCCGTGCAGGTTGTAACATGTTCGAGCCTGAACGAACGAGTCGGTTACGAAACCCATTTGATTCCTCTTATTTCGAAAAACAAATTCGACTACAATAATATGTAAAGCAAATGTATACGCAACATTGCCCTTTGGAAAATGTATAAATTTTTGTACATCTGGTATATTTTTATGTTTCAATTCTAAATGACGAGCAAATTTTTTTCGCAATGTTTTGCAATATGGGTAAAAATATTGTTTAAGTGAATAACCCATATTTTCGTTTTTTAAAAACAGGTACATAAACATCACGAATATCAACCGGAGGCGCATCATTATTAGAAAAATTCAAATTAGTACTTTCATTACAAATTTGTTCAGCAGTACAATTTGTTTCATTTATGCTACTTGGTATATAATTCGAGCTAGCACCAAGTGTATTATCAGTGTCGTTCTTGGAGACAGTGTCTTCAGTGATGTTAGATTCAATGTTTCTTTCTAATGAATTTGAATGAGAATCCTACATATTGTTTATTATTTTATTAGAATTTTCAATTTGTTCAACATTAGATGATACATTTTTGGGGGAAACACTCGAGATATTTTGCCATTCATCTCGAATAAATTTTACAATTTTAGACGCGCCACTTGGTGTACTACTTTCAACAGATACTTCTGAATCAATCAATGAATTTTGATTAATTCTAAATGAAAATTTGTTTAGTTGATTATTTATTGCTGGTGGCGTTTTTGAAATAAGTATCGAACAATCTTTCACATTGGAATTTTGATGATTAAATAATGATGATTTTGATTCATCTTTTGTAGTATTAATATCATCCAGCTTCTTTTGCAAGGCTTCATATGAATCTAATAATTAATAAATGTAGTATATAATATTGAACAATTCAAAGTTTTAGTTTCTAAACAAAAATTTTATAAACAATTTATATATGTCCTCAAACTATACTTTCTATAGAACTCATCGAATAACCTAATCCAGTAAATACCAACTATAAGTAACAACATTAATGTTGTAATTTTACACATTATATTAAAAATGTAGCATTATGCGTAACTGTTACGCTATTGAGTGTGAAGTTATAACATTTAACTAATAATTATTGTTTACTAAAGGGATAAGTTTATTAAAATTAACTTACTATCAGTGCTTAATAAATAACCTTTATATGATGATCCATTTATTTTAGTAAGACAATTTAATCCTTGAACAATTTTGACTTTTTTTGAAAGAGATATAAAATACTCTTGATTGTCAAACCTTACTAATGAATACATGACTGATGTAAATATTTAGTCAAAATTGTTAATTTTTCCAAACTTTAACTAAGATTATAATTATTCTGAAATGTATAGAAAACTGTAGAACACCTTCTGATTGAGGAGAAGAACAAGAATACACATCTAGTCAAACAGCAAAGTATCTAGCTAAACGCATAGACAGGATCTCTAGACTGAGCGATCCACGAGTTTTTGAGGAGTGGGGGTAATACTCGGGAAAAGACAGACTGTGTCCACTGTTGTGCGTTCTCTCTCGCTTTGCGCAAGCATATAAAACGTATATTGCTGTAAGAGAAAATTGAAAGAGAATATTAAGTATTTTCATATTGAAATAGTGACAAGACCCAAAGAATCGAAATGTCCCGAAGTATTATAGCGTTGACCCAAGCAAATGTCTTCATTAAATGCTTTGGACATATATAATCGATTCTGTGCAGTTTAGCGATAAAAGTTAACACGCGATGAGATACGTTTACACTCTCCCATTCCTAGAGCTCATCTTTATATGGCGTGTGTTCTTCAAACGGCTTGACAACGCTCGAATACTTATTCTTACTTATAATAAATAATTCCCCCCCTCCCTTCCGCAAGCACTGAGTAATCATTGCTAGCGTTTACAATTGGCGGGAAATCGGGTTAAATCGCCGATTTTAATTACAAACGGCTAAATTTTGCAAACATTGTAATATGATAAAGGATATTTCTGATTATTGTTATATGTCATCCCGAGAAAGTTGGTACTCTTTTTAGCGAACACCCTGTATGTAACATGCGACAATCGCATGACAAACGCGACTTGTAAACATCAACATTCCCGTGCTTAACAAGAAGTGCGCTTAAGGTTGGCCATCCAATTCTCTCCACTAATGTCCATTTAGTCATTGACCTACCAGATACTGGCTAACATGGAAATATTTTATTGTTAATTTTTTGCTGTTATATAGATATAACTATGTATTCATTTTATTCACTCATCTGATTAATCTACTGAAAAAGTCATTAATTTTCGTATAAGAAATTATTGGAAATAAAACTTATTTGTCTTCTCAGATAATAAAATATATCTTACTAAAACATTACACTTTAAAATCTTTTCACCAAAAGCATTGTTTGGGGACAATCTTTGAATTGTATAAACTATGTATGCACTCGAGAACGTTCTCAAATTAACCGTGTGTTCTGGAATTTTAAGGGCATATATTCTGTGTGTCAGTAAAAAGGTTTTATCGAAATCTTTCTAGATATACTTTATACAGTTGGAATTTTTTAACCGTGGGTTTTTGAAATAAATATTATTTGAATTATATACAACTCGAAGAACGTTGTTATAAAATCATTATGTCGGAACTTAATGTTTGTTTTAAATTTATCAAGGTATATGTTAGTTTAATAACGTTTTCATCGGGATATTATATCTATTGTATAATTTGGAGACAGTTTCCCATCAATGTTTCTATTAAAAAATTTAATAATACATAAAGATAAACTTGCATGCTTTTTTATTGCCTTGGAAATAAAATTTTTAATTACATTTTAAGATTATTATTTTTTTTATTATTATTTATCTAATACTGACGTAATGATACTAGAATTGAGTAACAATACAATGATTAGTTACTATTAATTTTTTAATATGTTTTCACGTTCCTCTTAAGAAGAATACGTGTAAAATATGCATTATATGTTTTAATGTAGTCAATGTATTGTTTGAGGACATGCCTCTAGGTGGCGCCACTCTACAGTCCGAATCATATAAAATTTTTGCCCCAAAGTATGCATTAAATATAGAAATATAAGTCCCCTTGGCCCCTTGAAAGTGTCCTCATAGAATGCTCCTGATATATATATATATATATATATATATATATATATATATATATATATATATATATATACAGGGTGATTCAGAATAACCCGTTGTCTTTTAAGGGACGTAATCCTGGTCGAATTCTAAGACGATTTTTTCTTTGCCAAAAATTTGTCAGACGCTTAGATTTTGAAATATCATCCGATTAAGTTAGCGTATCACGGGTCGAATACAGATGGTACGCAGGGGCGGCGCATTCACCGTTACGCGCGGGTGGGTAACACAAATGTGCATAATGCTTAAACAAAGTTAATGAATTGTAAAAGTGTTAATCACTTTGACTAGCTTGACTTTGAGGTTAATTTTCAAGGTTGTTTAAGGCTCATAACGCATTTTTTGATTAGTAAACCCTATTTTTGACCGCAGAACCTGTTTCTTGACAACGGGTTCTTAAACAATGGCATTTTTTACATGAGCATAGGGATTTTTTAGTTTTTCGACCTGACCTTTTGAAGGTCATATCAAGGTCATATCAAGGTCAAAAGCACTTTCATCTTACTTTTAGCGTTACCCGGAAACAACGACGTGAACGTAGTAAGTTCTGTTTCCTTTAGGGTGCTTGTTTATCGTGAGTCCCCTTGCCTCTCACGTCGGGGTGCTTGATTATCGTGAGTCCCCTCGCCTCTCACTGACACTGTAATTTAAATGAATTACCCACGGAGTAATTGTTCAAAATTACCTCCGTTGGCTTCGAGGCATAACTGCGATCTGTTTTGAAAACTATCCACAGTTCTAAGCAGGGTAGCTTTAGGAATGGCTAACTACAGAGCGCGATACATCGTCTCAGGACCGTGCGTTACGCCGTCCGGCGGCGCCGTTGCTAAGGCGCGAGCGGCGGGAGGGGAACAATAGGCGTGCGTCGAAGAATCCGGCCGAAAGTTGCAAGTAGTAATGTTTAAGCATTATGAACATTTGTGTTACCCAGAAAACCACATCATTTCAGAAAAAGTACACTAGATCATTTTTCAGGCATTTCACCTTCATTTTTGACCTCTCCAAGGTCGCAAAAACAATTTTTTCATAAGACAAGTTTGATGTAAAATTTTCCGCTCTTTCGAAATCCGCAGTCAAAAATAGGGTGTCCCATTTAAAAAAACCATCGTGACGTTCAAATAACTTTCAAAATTGAACTTCAAGGTCAAAACCAATGGTACAATTGAATGACCCCTTCTATCCTGGTCAACTTTTATCTAAACCATTTTTTTGTAGATATTGTTATTTGGAAGATATTCGGGTCCATAGATTAAAATGACTCACCCTGTATATATATATTAGGTCATTTAAAAAGTATTCGCGATTTTTTGTCACTAGATGGTGTTGATGGTTATATATCAGGCGATACTAATCCAATTGTATCAAACAAACACGCGTCTGAAAGATGACATTTTAGATTATATTTTTTGTAAATAAAGTTTTGTAATTCATCAATCGTGTCAAAAGTTAAATTGGTTTGAAAATGAATAAAATTTCTGAAGAAATACATTATGTGATGTTTTTTTACTACAAAAAAGGCAAAAACGCAGCACAAATATGCAGAAAAATTTGTAAAGTTTACGGCGCTGATGCTGTAAGTAAACGCAGGATGCAAAACGCAGAAGTGGTTTGTTCGATTTTGTTCTGGAAATTTTGATGTCAAAGATCGACTTTGCTCTGGTCGGTCAGTCACTGAAAAAGTCGATGAAATCTTGTAACTGGTCGAACAAGACTGACATACAAGCTGTCTGGACATAGCCAATGCACTAAGAATCAATCATGTGACAGTTTGGAATCATTTGAAAAAGGCTGGCTACGCAAAGAAATTTGATTGACCGAATTTCCATTAGCGAAACATTACTAAAACGCAACGAAATTGACCCATTTCTGAAACAAATCATCATGGGCGATGAAAAATGGGTAAAATACAAGAATATCGTTTGTAGAAGTTCGTGGGGTAAGCGGGGCAAATCATCACAAACGACTTCAAAGCCTAATATGACGACAAATAAGGCGATGCTGTGTGATTGGTAGGATTGGAAGAGAGTCGTCCATTATGAGCTGTTACCACATGACCTAACGATTAATTCAGAGCTCTACTGTTCACAACTGGATAGATTACAGGAAACGATTAAGAAAAAACGACCAGAATTGATCAACAGAGAAGGTGTTGTCTTCCATCATGACAACGCCAGACCACACACATCTTTGATGACGCGCCAAAAATTGAGGGAGCTTGGTTGGAAAATCTTGACGCATCCACCGTATAGCCCGGACCTTGCACCGTCTGACTATCATTTGTTTTGACCTTTCAGAACTTTCTTGATAGAAAAACATTGGCCGACAAAAGAGCTGCTGAAAATCACTTGAAAAATTTTTTTGCCAATAAACCACAGAAGTTCTACACGGATGGAATTATGAAATTATCTAAAAAATTGCAAAAGATTATAGATAATAATGGCCAATATATACTTAATTAAAATTGATTTTTAATAAAGAAAAATTTAATCCAAAAATTGAACAAAAACCCGCGGATACTTTATAAATAACCCTGTGTGTGTGTGCGTGCGTGCGTGCGTGCGTGCGTGCGTGCGTGCGTGCGTGCGTGCGTGCGGGCGGGCGTGGGTGCATGCGGGCGGGCGGGCGGGCGGGCGGGCGTGTGTGTGTAGAGAGAGGGGGGGGAGAGAGAGAGAGAGAGAGAGATACATGTACTATTTATGACTTAATCATGATTACTACGAAATTGTATTATTGACTTGTATTATAAATATTTAGATACGCGATTTAAAATCACAAAATGAGAAATTTCTTGCGGAAAATATTAAGTTGAAGAAAACACTGAAAAATAAAGAAGACGTCTTAAACGATATCATGGAATTAAATGTGTCATTGCAGAAATATATACTTGACGAATTTGGCGAATTAAAAGGTAAATGCTGAATTGTTAATCCTTTTAGTAAGAATAAAAGAAATTTACGTACATATTTATTTATATTTGTGAATATATTATGTTACATCTGTATATGTATTACATTTATATATATTATATTTGTGTATATACTTTGCAGCTATTGTATCAAATTTATGCAAAAGAAATGCTGAAAAGGAACATTCAAATCTTGGTGAATTACCCGTGGGCTATAGATGTGAACAAAAAAATATGGTACTTTTCATCAATGTCCATTATCAATCACTTTTACTTGAAACTTTATTAATTCTATATGTTATATTTTGATTTTTATTGTATTTGTGTAGATGTATATTGGTCATTACGTTTGGATTACAAATTGTCAATATGACACTATTGCTGCAATTAGCAAGTCATGTACACGCACCGACATAAATGGTGTCTCTCCGCGCTGACGCTCGGCTGCCGCACACACGCGAGCTACGCGAGACGCGCACGTATGTGTTTCGCGGCAGCGCGGCGGAGGTCGGGGTGCCGGCAGAAAGTAGTGGGGGGCGTTTTGATACCGCATCTTCCTCTCTCGACGCTGGATCGAGAGAGAAGACACGGAATCGCGGCGCTCGAGAACCTGACAGAAATGGTATCCCTTGCGCCTATACGGCTGGTATACGGGATACCGCGGTTCGTCGCGCGCTGTTGTAATTTTTAATTGTATAAAGAAATTTACTCGGATACAAATATTTGTTTGAAAAATAATGTAAATAGAATTACGATTTTTAATAATAAATTAAAATTATGTCATCACGGCAATACAGCATTTACACAAAGAGAACAATTTTCTTCATCTAAGCAAATTATGTCTGTTTAATATCATAAATTCTTCCAAGAAGATTTTATATTGTTGCTTATATATGAAACAATGAATTGTTGAGTTGACATTTAATTTTTTTCTGTACTGTAATTACTATAATTGACGTAAAACAATACTCTGAGAGAAGAACCGAATGAACGTCTGATTTTTCTTAAATTTTGTACAGTAATTTGTAACGTCAAAATATGAAGAAGTCTGTCACTTCTCCGAGTATTGTTTTACCTCAATTACAATCTCCTTAGAAGAATTTATGATCTTAAACAGACATAATTTGCTTAGATGAAGAAAATTGTTCTCTTTGTGTAAATGCTGTATTGCTGTGATGACATAATTTTAATTTATTATTAAAAATCGTAATTCTATTTACATTATTTTTCAAACAAATATTTGTATCCGAGTAAATTGCTTTATACAATTAAAAATTACAACAGCGCGCGACAAACCGCGGTATCCCGTATACCAGCCGTATAGGCGCAAGGGATACCATTTCTGTCAGGTTCTCGAGCGCCGCGATTCCGTGTCTTCTCTCTCGATCCAGCGTCGAGCGAGGAAGATGCGGTATCGAAACGCCCCCCTCTACTTTCTGCCAGCACCCCGACCTCCGCCGCGCTGCCACGAAACACGTACGTGCGCGCCTTGCGTAGCTCGCGTGTGTGCGGCAGCCGAGCGTCAGCGTAGAGAGACACCATTTATGCCGGTGCGTGTGCAATGTTTGTTAAAAACATGCAATTGCTATTTTTGGGACTACCGTGTTAAGATGCAGCTCGGTAACAGGGACACAGTCCAACAGGATAAAAAACAAAACGAAAAAAGAACCTCGCCCAAAACTGAATTCGTGCAAATTGTTGGCTGTAATAGGTATATTATTAGATTAGCAGAAGTGTGGTTCTTCCTTTATGCAAATAAAAGATATTTTTTTATATAAAGCAAAAATTTTTATTTACATGGAATACAAACAACATGATTTTGTTAACATAATTTAATTTTTCTTAACTTTTTTAGAGGCATATATCGTACATAATATTAAAATGCTAATTAAAAAACGTTAATTCGGGAGTCTTAAATCATTTTTTTTGCAATTATAACTAAAAAGGCACATTCTGTTCCTACACATATTTATATTGCTATATTGCAGTAATATTGTTGAAACATTCTGTGCAGTGTAGCTTTTATCAGTGAGTCTGAATCAAAGGTATAATCACAGGCAGCTGTCAGGCATTGCAATCACGTATATTGCAGTATAATGTTTTTAAGAAATTATTGAAATATAGATATGTAATATAACTGTAATAATGTTGTAGTCATACTTGAACAAAATGTTTGAAAATAAATTCCTAAGATTTTATGTTTACATATTTATGTACAAGGATACATTTTCTGATTAATTAAGCTTATAAACAATTAAATATGAGTCTTGTGTTGGATTAAAACATGAGTGTAATAAATTACATAAAACTAATTGTGAAAATGCTTGATATAACGTTCTTTATATTACAAATATCTGTGGGATATGTACATGGTCCATTATAAAAGTAATGCACATGATTTTATTGTGACGCGACTATCCATCGCAGCGGGGTAAAATGGGTCGGGAAATGTGAGGTGGGGTCTGTCCTTCTAACGCAGCAGGTCGCCAGTTTGCTCCGAGCAGTCTCAGTGGAAAGATGTGCTTCCGCGTGAAGTGTGTTTTTCGACTTTGTAACACGGCGCGATGGAGCGTTCGCTTGAACAGCGATACGCCATCAAGTTTTGTGTGCGGCTTGGAAAGAATGCAATCGAAACATTCCGGATGAAGGCCTCTTGAAGCATTTGGAATGTTTCGGTTGCATTCTTTCCAAGCCGCACACAAAACTTGATGGCGTATTGTTGTTCAAGCGAACGCTCCATCGCGCCGTGTTACAAAGTCGAAAAACACACTTCACCCGGAGATACGTCTTTCCACTGAGACTGCTCAAAGCAAACTGGCAACCGGCTGTGTTGGAAGGACAGACCCCCCCCTCCTCCACATGTTCCGACCCTTTTTACCTTGCTGCGATAGATAGTCGCGTCACAATAAAATCATGTGCATTAATTTTATAATGGACCATGTATAGAAATGTAACAATTTTATCATATCAAGATTATTAATTATATTAAAAAAAAATTATATTAATATAAATTTACCATTGCAATGTTACTAATGTATTAACACGTTTTATGCAACAGTACATATTATACATATATAACATGTATTATTATCCCAGTAAAATATTCTTTACGTACAATATTATGTAGCTATATATAATTATATATAATTGTACATAATTATATATCCAATTTTTTGATATATATATAAATGTATGTTATTATATATAATTATATTTATATTACATAAATATATATTAAAATTTATATTATATAAAATATCTCTGATATATTTTTGTAATTTTTCTGTTGTGTATGAGTGTGGTATTAAATTTGGAGTAGGTCGGTTTTTTTAATGTAAAAGCCCAATTGACAAATATATTTAAAAATTTAGTCAACAAATATACATAATAATATTTGCATATTAGATGTTCTTCGATATTAGTTAACTAATGTAAAAGAATATGATGAGCTGGCTATAGAATTTGAATTACAACAAGTTGGCACGCATATAATCTATAAGATATATGAATTAAATAGAACTAAAAGAGTAGAGGATAATCGTAATGTGTTGAGAAACCGGCAGTTCGCAATTTAAACTCAGGACAAGCGGACACATAACTGTGTCAATATTAGATCTTGTTTTCGTTCAACTAGTTTATAAGTTTAGATATTGGATGTCATAGCTTAATAGGTCGAGCGCGCTTATTTTCAAAATAGCACGTTAATCTCTCCGTACCGAGGTCAGAACAATATTGACCCTTGGACAGAATTTCGCGCCAATGATCCCGTCCCCTCCAACGGAGCCTGTTCGATCCGATTTTCGGGTACCACCGAAGTACGAGCGATATAGTCGGGAGATTCACCGGAGCACCGTCGAACGAACGACATCGAGCCTTCGAAATCACGGGTCGAGTGTGATCGCCCTTTTGACTCAAGCGCAGCGCGACGGCTCACGGCTCCATCGCCACAGTGCCACGGCGTGCCGGAAGCGGGAGGTTGTAATAGATCCTGTGTAAAGGCTAAATAAAGAATAAGTGTTTGACTCTATCAATCGTGAGTTCTTCTTGGACGACTTCGCCTTCTGATCCTGCTGATTTTGAGACTGAAAGAGGAACGTCGGTGCTCGTCTCGATACGACGGTGTGAGTCAGAGCGCGACCGGGCTCGATTGGCATCACGGTCCCTCTGACGATCAACTCGGCTGAACCTCGACGCGTCGTTTGACGCACACAGCATCCTTGGCGCTTTACTAAGCGACGCCGGCGTCCGCGGACATCGCGAGATTTGAAAATCGCATCCGCGACATTGTTGGTCCTTCGAGCCGGATCTAAGGCATTGTGTGCGCTCAGCGACCATTCAGAGGGGACCACAGAGGCATAGACCTGAATGCATCATGACCGATCAATTACTGGCCACGCAGCAGATGCAGCTACACTCAGTGGCTCGAGCGCTCTCGAACTTCAAAAAGGTTGGCAAGAACAACTACACGCCAGCGCTGATTCGAGCTCGATTAACTGGATTGAAGGAAGTCTGGTCACAGTGCGCGGCCACCCACGCTGCGCTACTACATGCAGTTCCAACCGCCAAACGGACGGGCCTCAGCTACTTCGACAACACGGAGTTCGACGATCACGAGGAGATATTCCAGAGGGCAGCGGACTACATGACGGAATGCCTCGAGGAGCTGGAGCCCCCTCTCAACTCAACACCATTGGTAAGTCCTCCGGCGTACGGTAATCCGTCTGCGTTACTTTCCTTGTCGCATTTACCGCCTATCAATATACCGCCGTTCTCGGGAAGCCATGAGGATTGGGAGAGCTTTCGCGATCGATTCACGTCGCTCATAATTAAAAACCCGGAGTTAACTCCATTTTCACGCATGCATTACTTAGCGTCTAGTCTCTCCGGGCGCGCTCTCGAGTCGATACGAACGGTTCCAGTCACCGCGGATAATTTTGAAGTGGCTTGGCGATTGCTAGTCTCGCGGTACGATAATAAACGGCGATTGGTCGGCGTGCATGTCTCCGCGCTGTGTAACTTGCCGAGCGTCACGCGCGAATCAGCTATCGAACTTCGCGAGCTGCAGGATAAAGCCAATCGAGCTATTGCATCGCTTCGGAATCTCCACCGTTCATCGGACGAAATGTTGAGCGACGTCTTAGTGCATCTCGTCACTCAGCGGCTTGATCACGCTACGCACAAAGCGTGGCGATTGAAAGGAGGCGATGAGTCTGCGATTCCGAGGTACGACGACTTAGATCGATTTCTCTCCGCGCGCGTGCGAGCCTTGGAAGAACTCACGCCTCATAACTCCGCCAGGCCCGCACGGTCTTCGAAATCCGCGTCTATAAACGC
This sequence comes from Solenopsis invicta, assembly GCF_016802725.1. Lineage (NCBI taxonomy): Eukaryota > Metazoa > Arthropoda > Insecta > Hymenoptera > Formicidae > Solenopsis > Solenopsis invicta. The sequence goes on from NC_052666.1 coordinate 9,350,431, forward strand.
CGCCACCACGTCTCAAGTTTCGTGTCCGATCTGTAAAGCGTCTCATTACCTGACTAAATGTCCGCAATTTGTTAAGAAGAGCCCGAGTCAACGCATGGAGTTTATTAAGCAGCACCACAGGTGCATTAATTGCCTCAGTGCGAAACACGCTCTGTCTTCATGTCCAAGTCAATACACTTGTCGTCAATGCCAGAAACGGCATCATTCATTGCTCCATGTTGACTCGGTCTCATGCGCTGCCACAACGGCAACATCGACTGAACCGAACACGCAAGCGGAAACGGGGGATGGTTGCGAGGCGGTCGCGTTGGTTGCCTCAAACAAATCATTGCCTCGAGCTCCGGTGCTTTTGGCGACAGCACGAGTCACAGTTCGTTCACCAGCGGGCCGCGATGCAAACGTCCGAGCGTTGCTCGACACGGGATCTGAAATCACCTTCATTTCCGCCCGGCTCGCGCAAACTTTAAGACTGCGTCGCCTCCGCGATCCATTGTCGCTCTCAGGCATCGGAGGCCTCGAGGCCGGCAACTGCAGGTTTGCCGCTCATATCATAATCTTGCCGCCACGTCAAACCGAGCCGCGTCTCGCGGTCACCGCGGCAATCTTACCGTCTCTCGCTGATTACTCGTCGAGGCTCGATCGAGCTGGGTTCAACTGGGACCATCTAGCGGATCTCGAGTTGGCAGATCCGCATTTCACTAACTCTGATCCCATTGAGCTTCTCATCGGCGCCGATATCTATGGCGAGATATTTCTTGGCGAGATACGGAAGGGAGCACGCGGGCAGCCCTATGCGTTGAGGACAATTTTTGGATGGGCCTTATCCGGCCCTACACAGGTGTCGAATCCGGCCCGCCGAGCAATTACTGTTCAACATTGTTCGGACTCAACGTCGCTTGCGCTCGATCGCGAATTGAGAAGATTTTGGGAGATCGAGGAGGTTCCGCGACAGACTGTGCTCAGCTCGGAGGAGCAACGATGCGAGAATCACTTTGTTGCTACTCACGCGCGTTGTTCCGACGGCCGATACACTGTGCGCCTCCCATTCAAGAGTGGTCCTCCCATCACTGTCGGTCGGTCTCGCGATATCGCTGAGCGATGCTTAAAAAGTTTATTTCGCCGTTTTAAAGTTAACGCCGCTCTCAAACAAGAATATTCAAATTTCATGCGGGAATACGAAGCGCTAGGACACATGCGAAAAGCATTGCCCCTCTCAGAGTCTTCTCAGTGCGTGTATATCCCCCACCATCCCGTCTTTCGCGACGGCAGTGCGACCACGCATTTGCGCGTGGTATTCAATGCGTCGAGTCTCACGTCAAGCGGGAAATCGCTCAATGACCATCTGCTTCCCGGACCGAAATTGCAGACGGATCTAGCGGCGGTTGTAATGCGATGGCGACAGTTTCGCTACGTGTACTCGGCCGACGTCGCCAAGATGTATAGGCAGATCGTCGTTGATTCGCGTGACGTCGATTATCAGCGCATCTTATGGGTGGACGGTGAGACGGAGCGCGTGCAGGATTATCAGCTCCTGACCGTGACGTATGGCACAGCGTCAGCGCCGTTTTTAGCGCTGCGAGTGCTGCGCCAGTTGGTTTGCGACGAGGGACATTCTTTCCCGTTAGCCGTCCCGGTTCTGACGGATAACATTTATGTTGACGACGTCCTGTTCGGCGCCGACGATGTCCCTCTCCTTCGACGAGTGCGCGACCAAGTATGCTCGTTACTCCGCTGTGGCCAATTCAATTTGCGCAAGTGGTCCAGCAATTCGTCGGCTCTTCTGAGCGACATTGACGACCGCGATCACGGCCTAGCCTGCAGCAAAGACCTGCAACCTGGCGAGAAGGTGAAGGTCCTCGGAATCTGCTGGCATCCCGCAGAGGACGTGTTTAAGTTCCGCGTGTCCTGTCCTCCCTCTGTCTCGATCACGAAGAGATCGATTCTCTCAAATGTCGCGCGGATTTTCGATCCGTTGGGGTGGAGTACTCCGGTCACAATTACGGCAAAATTATTTCTTCAACGACTATGGCAATCGCGGCTCGATTGGGATGACCAGTTTCCCGCCGACCTTGCGAAGGAATGGGAGGTTGTTCGAGCGTCGCTCCTGGCGCTCGACGGCCTTCAGCTGGATCGATGGGTTCGACGCGGATCGGGGACGACGGCTTACGAGCTGCACGGATTCGCGGACGCGTCCTCCCAGGCGTATGCAGCCGTAGTTTATCTGCGGCTCCTTTCGAACTCCGGCGAGATCTCCTCGATGCTCCTCGTCGGAAAGTCCAAGGTCGCTCCCGTAAAAACATTGAGTGTTCCACGCTTGGAGCTCTCAGCGGCGGTGCTGCTCTCCAGATTGATGAACTTCGTGATCGCGTCTCTTCATGTTCCGGAGGTTCCGTGCTACTGCTGGACGGACTCTACGGTCGTCCTTGCGTGGATTGCGCAGCATCCGTCGAGGTGGCGAACGTTCGTTGCCAATCGCGTCGCGAAAATTCAGACCCGACTTCCCTCCGCTGTTTGGAGGCACGTGCCCACCACCGATAACTCCGCCGACTGCGCGTCTCGCGGAATTCCCGGACACCAGCTCGCATCACATCCCCTTTGGTGGCATGGTCCGGCGTGGCTTAGGCTTCCGAGCTCCGAGTGGCCCATTGTCGGTCCTCCCCCTGAGACCTCAATGGAGCATAATCTGAGGACGTGTGCTCTCGTCGCTATGCCGGACGATAATGGAGTGTGGGACCTCGCCGCGCGCTACTCGTCTTGGTCAAGGTTAATGCGCATTACCGCATACGTCATGCGATTTATCTCGCGTGCTCGCGGACATGGGGCTGTACCGGCCGAGAACGTTGAGACTCCTTCGTCCCTGACAGTCCGCGAACTTCGACGTGCGACGAACTTTTGGGTGACAACCATTCAATCGGCGCTATTCGCGAGCGAACTGGCCGCGCTTCAAAAGGGGGACGCACTTCCGGTGAAAAGTGTACTTCTGCCTCTCGCTCCGTACTTGGACGAAGACGGAATAATTCGCGTTGGCGGGCGGTTGTCGCGGGCGTCCATCCCGACCCGCTCTAAGCACCCGATCGTCCTCGTTTCTCATCCCCTCGTCCGACTTCTCATACGGGATATCCATCTGAGATATCTCCACGCAGGCACGCAGCTTACGTTGGCTACCTTACGGCGAAATTTCTGGGTAATCCGAGCTCGCAGTGCAGTCAGAGCGGTCATCCATCAGTGTGTGGCGTGCACTCGCGAGCGAGCTGCCGTCCCGACACAGCAAATGGGGACCCTCCCTCAAGTAAGAGTCTCTCCTCCCGCGCGTGCATTTCTTCACAGCGGAGTGGATTACGCCGGTCCGATATTTATCAAAGCAAGGTCTGGCCGCGGAGTAACTTCCCGAAAAGCATATATCGCCATATTCGTGTGTCTAGCAACGCGCGCGATACATCTAGAGTTGGTCGAGGGATATGCCACTCCGGCATTTTTGGGAGCTTACTCGCGATTTGTGGCTCGAAGGGGTCTCCCGACGTCGATGTATTCCGACAACGGGACCACCTTCGTCGGGGCTGATCGCGAACTGACCGCCGCGTTTCGGGCGGCACTTCGCGATCCCACCTTCTTGAACAGGACGGCCTCGGACAATGTCGGGTGGCATTTTCTGCCTCCTTCTGCCCCTCACTTCGGCGGCTTATGGGAGGCTGGTGTGAGAAGCGTAAAATACCATATTCGCCGAGTGGTGGGAGCGCATACGCTGACATTTGAGGAGTTTTGCACGCTCCTTTGCAATGTCGAGGCATGCCTCAATTCCAGACCGATAGCGCCGCTCTTCGATTCGCTTGACTCCTTTGATCCGCTGACTCCAGGGCACTTTCTTATTGGAGCTGCGCTCAACGCGAGTCCGGAACCGTCCCTGCTGCAGGTAAAAGAGAATCGCCTATCTCGGTGGCAGCTGGTTCGGCAGCTCACTGAGCGCATTTGGAAGTTGTGGCAGAGCGACTATATTAACACGCTGCAGCAGCGGGGAAAATGGCGACGTAAGCAGCCGAACCTTCAAGTGGGGCAGCTGGTTTTGCTTCGCAACCCACAGCTCCCACCTTGCAAGTGGGAGCTCGGCCGCGTTGTGCGGTGTCACCCGGGTCTCGACGAATTGGTTCGCGTTGTGACGGTCAAAACGGCGTCGTCCGAGTACAAGCGTCCGATCGGCAAATTATGCGTCTTGCCGATCGACATTGAGCGTGCGGCGAGCGCTGAACAGTAGTGCTCCTTCTGGTTTCAATGTGCCGACCGCCTCGCTTGATTCTGGTCGGGTCGTCAAAATCTCATATTTCGCTCTCTGCCCTTCATGAATCAGTCGTAACGTCTTTCGAAACTATAGTTTCGAGGCGGGCGGTATGTTGAGAAACCGGCAGTTCGCAATTTAAACTCAGGACAAGCGGACACATAACTGTGTCAATATTAGATCTTGTTTTCGTTCAACTAGTTTATAAGTTTAGATATTGGATGTCATAGCTTAATAGGTCGAGCGCGCTTATTTTCAAAATAGCACGTTAATCTCTCCGTACCGAGGTCAGAACAATATTGACCCTTGGACAGAATTTCGCGCCAATGATCCCGTCCCCTCCAACGGAGCCTGTTCGATCCGATTTTCGGGTACCACCGAAGTACGAGCGATATAGTCGGGAGATTCACCGGAGCACCGTCGAACGAACGACATCGAGCCTTCGAAATCACGGGTCGAGTGTGATCGCCCTTTTGACTCAAGCGCAGCGCGACGGCTCACGGCTCCATCGCCACAGTGCCACGGCGTGCCGGAAGCGGGAGGTTGTAATAGATCCTGTGTAAAGGCTAAATAAAGAATAAGTGTTTGACTCTATCAATCGTGAGTTCTTCTTGGACGACTTCGCCTTCTGATCCTGCTGATTTTGAGACTGAAAGAGGAACGTCGGTGCTCGTCTCGATACGACGGTGTGAGTCAAAGCGCGACCGGGCTCGATTGGCATCACGGTCCCTCTGACGATCAACTCGGCTGAACCTCGACGCGTCGTTTGACGCACACAGCATCCTTGGCGCTTTGCTAAGCGACGCCGGCGTCCGCGGACATCGCGAGATTTGAAAATCGCATCCGCGACATAATGTAACACAATGTAATACATAAAAAGTTATTCAAAAGTAATTTTATAAAGCAATGGTAGATAAAAAGAGACTCTGTATAATTAACAGTATTTCAAAATTAAATTTGATCTATGAGAGTCGGCACAAGGTATTAGATATGCAAATAAAATTTATTGACGCTGGTATAGGACGTGTATTTGATGCTAGTTACAAAGTCGTTTGTTACTGTAGTGATAGTGCTGAGGAATATAGAATATACACTACTCAAAAGAAAATAGGGAACACTTTCCAGACACCAAAAATTAGGCTATTTTCAAATGACTGTAACTCGGTGAAAAATCGTCGTAGATAAAAAATAAAAAAAGCATTTTGAAGCTTGAAGATCCAACTTTAACGCTCTATCAGCAGATTTTCAAAATTCTTTTAACTTCCTTGTCTTATGCAGTAAAAAAGCACACCCTGTTTTGTTCCTTAAAATTTCGTATTTTTGACACTTTGCAGTTCGACCAACAAATTTTTTTCGAACAATTCAAGTAAAGCTTCATAAACTACAACATTTTGCCTACAAAATGCTTTTTTTAAAATTTCTCTACGATTTTTTTTGACCGAGTTACGCTACTTTGAAGCTAAACCTGCATTTTTTACAAATGATATCCGTACTCCGTGAAAAATCATCGTAGACAAAAAATCAAAAAACCATTTTAAAGCTCGAAGTTCCAGCTTTAACATGCTGTTAATGGTTTTCAAAAATTTTCTCAATTTCTTAGTACTATGCCCCAGAAAAGATACACTGTTTTTTCCTTAAAATAACGTATTTTTAACAGCCTGTAGCTCAATAAAAAAATTTTTCTCGACAAATCCAATGCAAGTGCCATAAAGTATGACATTTTCTCTACAAAATGCTTTTTTTAAAGTTTTCTCTACGATTTTTTTTGACCGAGTTACAAGACTTTGAAGATATACATTTTTTACAGTACATTTTTCCGAAAAATGACGTCTACCGCCGACATTAGCATTACCCAATGTGCACCACGTGGAGGTTGTCGGTCGGATTTTTGCACATCGTGTGTGTGTGTGTGTGAGTTTGTGTGTGTGTGTGTGTGTGTGTGTGTGTGTGTGTGTGTGTGTGTGTATGTATGTATCACAGCAGAGATAAGGACCCCGCAGTTCGTCACTTCTGCAGTATTTAATGACTCCAAACCCTCTCTGCTGTGTGTGTATGCGCTCGCGCGCATGAGAGTTCAATACTGTGTATTTCCTCCTCTCTGATCAATTACTGCTTGCAAGCGTTCTCGCATATTTATACATCTTGCAATACGATCTTGCGGAATGTTGTGCCAAATTTCCGTTAAAATTTCTCCCAATTCTTCTAAATTTCGCGGCTGTTCCTCGCGACGCCTTAATCGTCGTTCCATTTCATCCCAAATATGCTCGATTGGATTTAAGTCCGGGCTATTGGCGGGATGATTTAACAGTCTAATTGCGTGTCGTTGAAAAAAACGTCGCGTTATATTCGCCGTATGAGGTCGAGCGTTGTCCTGCATAAAAATAAAGTTCCGACAGGTTCGATTTAATAGCAAAACGTGTGGTCGTAGAATATCGTTGATATAACGAACACCCGTCATTGCCGGAGGTGGCAGGATCACTAGATCACTTCGTCTTGTAAGTGATATACACCCCCACACCATCACGGAACCGCCGTTGTAGGATCGTATTGGCATAACGCAACGTCGATCATAGCGTTCATTTCGTCGACGCCAAGTACGTATACGAGCATCATTGCCATAAAGGCAAAAACGTGATTCGTCGGAGAAATATACATTTCTCCAATCCCTAGCGGTCCAATTTATGTGATCGCGCGCAAATTGATAACGTACTTGGTGATGTACGAGTGTGAGTCTTGGTACTTGTGCACGAACACGAGAACGAAGACCGGCTTCTCCCAAACGGTTGCGAATTGTTTGTTCGCACACATGGCGCAAATGAATGTCATTACGAATGTTTCTTGCGGTAATTATTCGTCTTTCTAATGCATAACGAACAATGGCTCGATCTTGTCTATTTGTCGTTAATCGAGAACGACCACTACCTTCACGTCTCGTGTAATTTCCCGTGTCTTGATATCGTAACCAAGCTCTACTCACTACGGACATAGATGCACCAATATCTTGCGCCACATAACGCATACTAAAACCTTGTTGCAAAAGCGCAATTATGCGTGCAACTTCTACGGCCGATAAATGTCTACGCGGCATTTTGAAAATTCCGTGTCGCTTATCACACTGCGAGTATCGCCGGCGTACTAAACAAAATTTTATTGTATTGAGCATGCAATGTTTACATATGGTCATCTTTGTCTAAAAAGAGATTTTTTTTAGACTAAGACGACTATATGTTTACAGTTCACAGGATTGGAGAAATGTATATTTCTCCGACGAATCATGTTTTTGCCTTTATGGCAATGATGCTCGTATACGTACTTGGCATCGACGAAATGAACGCTATGATCGACGTTGCGTTATGCCAATACGATCCTACAACGGCGGTTCCGTGATGGTGTGGGGGTGTATATCACTTACAAGACGAAGTGATCTAGTGATCCTGCCACCTCCGGCAATGACGGGTGTTCGTTATATCAACGATATTCTACGACCACACGTTTTGCTATTAAATCGAACCTGTCGGAACTTTATTTTTATGCAGGACAACGCTCGACCTCATACGGCGAATATAACGCGACGTTTTTTTCAACGACACGCAATTAGACTGTTAAATCATCCCGCCAATAGCCCGGACTTAAATCCAATCGAGCATATTTGGGATGAAATGGAACGACGATTAAGGCGTCGCGAGGAACAGCCGCGAAATTTAGAAGAATTGGGAGAAATTTTAACGGAAATTTGGCACAACATTCCGCAAGATCGTATTGCAAGATGTATAAATATGCGAGAACGCTTGCAAGCAGTAATTGATCAGAGAGGAGGAAATACACAGTATTGAACTCTCATGCGCGCGAGCGCATACACACACAGCAGAGAGGGTTTGGAGTCATTAAATACTGCAGAAGTGACGAACTGCGGGGTCCTTATCTCTGCTGTGATACATACATACACACACACACACACACACACACACACACACACACACACACACACAACTCACACACACACACACACGATGTGCAAAAATCCGACCGACAACCTCCACGTGGTGCACATTGGGTAATGCTAATGTCGGCGGTAGACGTCATTTTTCGGAAAAATGTACTGTAAAAAATGTATATCTTCAAAGTCTTGTAACTCGGTCAAAAAAAATCGTAGAGAAAACTTTAAAAAAAGCATTTTGTAGAGAAAATGTCATACTTTATGGCACTTGCATTGGATTTGTCGAGAAAAATTTTTTTATTGAGCTACAGGCTGTTAAAAATACGTTATATTAAGGAAAAAACAGTGTATCTATTTTGGGGCATAGTACTAAGAAATTGAGAAAATTTTTGAAAACCATTAACAGCATGTTAAAGCTGGAACTTCGAGCTTTAAAATGGTTTTTTGATTTTTTGTCTACGATGATTTTTCACGGAGTACGGATATCATTTGTAAAAAATGCAGGTTTAGCTTCAAAGTAGCGTAACTCGGTCAAAAAAAATCGTAGAGAAATTTTAAAAAAAGCATTTTGTAGGCAAAATGTTGTAGTTTATGAAGCTTTACTTGAATTGTTCGAAAAAAATTTGTTGGTCGAACTGCAAAGTGTCAAAAATACGAAATTTTAAGGAACAAAACAGGGTGTGCTTTTTTACTGCATAAGACAAGGAAGTTAAAAGAATTTTGAAAATCTGCTGATAGAGCGTTAAAGTTGGATCTTCAAGCTTCAAAATGCTTTTTTTATTTTTTATCTACGATGATTTTTCACCGAGTTACAGTCATTTGAAAATAGCCTAATTTTTGGTGTCTGGAAAGTGTTCCCTATTTTCTTTTGAGTAGTGTAGAATAATGTGCTTGATTACTACAAACGAGTGCGTGCGTATGCGTGCCTTGCTTGCTGCTATCTGGCTGTGACTGCCACGCCGACCCGATCGCTCGGACCCACACCGCCAGCGGCGACCACGTACCGCCAGGGGCGCACTCACACAACATCCCTTTCCTTTTATTAAAGACATAGCATATACATACCCGCACAGCACGTAATATTGCAACAATATTGCGACATTATTATAATGTTGCAGTAATATTACAGCGATATTGTAATATTGTTATGACATTGCAGCAATATTGGAATATGATATATCATATTACAATACTGCAGTAATATTGCATAAATATTCAAATGCAATATATCGTGTTATAATATTGCTATGACATTGCAGCAATATTGCAATATGATACTTATATCATATTACAATACTGCAGTGATATTACATAAATATTCGAATACGATATATCGCGTTATAATATTGCTATGACATATTATATTACAATACTACAGTAATATTGCATAAATATTTGAATGAGATATATCGCATTATAATATTGCTATGATATTGCAGCAATATTGCAATATGATATACTTAGATAACGTACAATATTTATGATAAATATTAATAAATATTTATTATAAATATTTTTCATAAATGTTATGAAAATATTTCATACATATTTTATGTATATGACAAAAATAATTATAAAAATTTTTACCCAAATGTTATTAAAATATTTATAAAATATTTTCTAAAATATTTATGTTAAATAAAAAATAAATATTTACTAAAATATTTCATAAAATATTTCAGAAAATATTTATGATAAAAAAAATAAACATTTAAAGTAATAAATTTATAAAATTTTTCTTATTTATTTTAATTATTGCATTATATTAACATATATTTTCTAGTTGCATTTTTATTTAAACAAATAACGTGTATTGACCTAATCTATCAGTTATATACACATATCAGCACTAAGTGTTCACAGGTCATCACAAAGGATTAGTTTGCAGCGATCTTATAGATTAAGCAACGTTGACCGGAGTCGTAACTTGAATGGATGACCGCTTGGAAATATCAATATTACTGCATTATTTCAGTAATATTGCTGTAACATTGCTGCATTATGTCCGCGAAAATTAGTCACAGAAATATTATTGCAATATCTCAGAATTATTACTGAAATATTGCAATAATATTACTGCAATAAATTTTCGCGGACATTATGTAGTACAGCAATATTACAGCAATATTACTGAAATATTACAGTAATATTCCCATAACCATTTTTTGCGGACGTAGTATATTGCAGCAATATTACAGCAATATCTCTGTAATATTCTTTAATAATATACATTAACATTAAAGAATATTGCTGCAATATCTTAGTAATATTATTGAAATATTGCAGTAATATTACTGCGATAAATTTTCGCGGACATTATGTATTGCAGCAATATTACAGCAATATTACTGAGATATTACAGTAATATTTCTATGACCATTTTTTGCGGATGTAATATATTACTGCAATATCTTACTAATATTACTGAAATATTGCAGTAATATTACTGCAATAAATTTTTGCGGACATTATGTATTGCAACAATATTATAGCAATAATGCTGCAATACATCCTTATAATATTACCGCAATATTAAAATATTACAACGATATTGCAGCAATATTTCGTGCTATACGGGTAGTTAATGTGTAACAACATTGCCGTAGAACACAGGACCGCAGTTTCTTTTAGGTCTGGTCTGGTGAGGCTCGCGCTCGGGACAATTGCCATTACCGGCATGATTTCTTACTCTAGGTTCGGTAACATTAACATTTTTGTCGACGCTTACATCGAGGTATAGAGGCGCGCTATTAACACGATCGATTTCTCCTTCTTATTACCTCTATACGGAACTGGGACTAAATACCATCTGTTAAACTTTATCCTATTACTCTTTTCCGTTTTGACTAAATACAAATTAGGCGAATATAGCTTCTTTACAATCTCGCCGTATACTCGTAGGTCAATGACCCAAACCTTATCACTAATACTCAAACTCGATAATTTGTTAGATCAATGTCGCTTGTCGTACGCGTCAGTCTGCTTTTTTTACTTTTAGTTTCCAGCTCAGATATCTCTTTGTGATTTTTGAAAGTCCCTAGATTAGAGGGTAGCATTGGAAGATTAGAACGTATTTTCCTGGAAAACATTATTTCCGCTGGGCTGTATCCGTTTTCAAGCGGCGCACAGTAATTCAAGATGTTTAAATGTCGGGACATGGGATGAAAATAAATTTTTCAATATCATGTAATGAAAAGTTCAGTTAACATGTTATATTTGATTGTCTGAAACATAATAACGCGTTTTATTAAAAAATAATTATGTTATTGTCCGACCAATTACATACCATATTTAATATTTGCAAATTACTGTAAAAGGTTGCTGCATTTTCAACCCAAAATTATTTTCTAAAAGTGTTTGTTTTGTTTCCCATTTTTTTACTAGTTGATTTTTGTTTGTAAGAAGTATATTTTACACCATAAAACAAAAAGTGTAGAGTATATTTTAGTTAGGTAAAATGCAATCCCGTTTAATAAAAAATTTCACAAAAAAGTGGTAAATTCAACATGGTTTTTAAAAAAATGTCCAAAAATGTTCAAGAAACTAAAAAGATAGGTTGAAACTTAAGCCAGTTGACTAAGTAAATTCAGTAGTTTTAGCTGCATTTAGCTGCATTTTGGCGAAAAATTAATATTTTAAGTTGGGCGTTTTTTCAGTTGACACTATAAGTGTCACACTGCCAGGAACAAAATCTCGCCATCCTTTAAAAAATAATTTAATTTTCTTATAATGAAAATGAAATTTTGTATTAATGAACTGATATTTCGCATTAAAAATGGCGAATTTTCATCAAATTGAAGTGAAATTTTATCTACAATTATTATGTTTAGTAAGTAATGTAACCCACAAGAAGAAATCCCAAGCAACACAGTTAGTTTAAGAATACGTTTAATAAACGTTGAAAATCAATTTTATACGTATAAACTGAAAAATAAACGTTTAAAATTTGAGACGTTTTTTGTACCAACTTAATAAACGTTATAAAAACGTTTTATAAGACAATTTTTAAACGTGTTCTTTCAAATGTAATTATATAATTATAATAATTGAGACGTAAAAAGTATAATATAAATAAGATATTTCATTATATTTAAAAGTTAATAATCTTCAGAGAGTTTACATATAAATTTTTTGTGATTTATAATATTGTCATCAAAATATCTCTTTATTTAAAAATGGCACACAAGAATTGTCAGCGTCTCAGCGTGTCACATCGCATTAAAATTCGATTTAATTATAATTTATGAAATCCTGTAATTTCGGATTGAAATGGATTTAACAAGTGAGTGCTGGCGCCACCGCTAGGTGGCCACGTCGCGGGGGATTTTCTCGTGAGTAGAGTGCGGCCACAGGCGTTATATCTACAACAACGTTTACTTTACAACGTTTATTTAAAGTTTTTTTTACTAGTGTAAAATACCGTTTTTATATGAGACATTTCGACCAGTTAATAAACGTATTTTTATACATCACAAAAACGTTTCGGCTAAACGTTTATTAAACATTTATTAAACGTAACTGTGTTGCTTGGGGTAGATCCGCGTTTAGCTATAAGTCTGGTCACAGTTCACGTTATATAATTCTAATTTCTTACAGGCTGTATATGTTTATGCTCTGCAAAGAAAATCTTCATGTTTATTGTATTGGCGATTCTGTAAGAGTAAAAGGTAAATATACTTAGTATGGGGTCTTTGCCTTACGAGGAATTATTTTGATTTTTATGGAATAATAAATTGCCGTTAAATAACAATGCAAGTTTATTGCAACATGTTTTAGCAAAAAAAGATTTTACTTTTTCCGAAAATGCTGAAACAATTTTAAAGGAGCCTATAAGATTATTTTCCAATCGCTTATACGAAAAATGGACCAAAGCGAATCGCCAAGAAAAGTTATTTCTAAAACAAAATGAATCGTGGCTGAAAAAGTCATTGCATTTTTCAAGTCAGGTATTAATTCCTGATATGCAGAAAAGATCTTCAGATGAAAAAAAATCTTTTTCTGATTTGAGTATTAGGCAAAAAAGAAGACGTACTGAACAATTACGAGTAAGCCATTCGGAAGAAGAGCTTCTTTTTGGGGCAAAAATGAATGCGCAAGCCTCTGGAAATTCAGATATGGCAAAAGTCTTGAAATTTCTAATCGAAAATCCTGATCGCGTTTCTATGGTTAGGGAGTTTTGTGAGGGAAAATATAAAGAAAAAGTCGTCCCTTATTCAAATGAAAAGGCCTTAGCAATAATGCTCGTATTAAATCTCTCTCAATCAAAGTATGTTACATTGAGAAAACTGAGCATAGAAGATGGTACAAATCGGTACCCCTCCTATCATAATCTTCTTGCGGCAAAAAAAGAATGTTATCCTCCTGACGAAGACATAACAGTTACTGAAACTTATGCAGAAATTAAATTACAAGCTTTATTGGACTTGACAGTGAAAAGGCTAGTAAAAACGCTCAGTATAGATATACATACATCTTTTAAGTTGACATTAATATGTAAGTGGGGATTTGATGGAGCTAGTGGGCAAAGCAACTATAAACAAAAATTTGTCGATATAGCTAGTACCAGTGACTGTGACAAACCAGCAGACAGCTCCATTGTTGTCACTTTGTTGGTACCTTTACGACTGATTGACGAAAATGGTATTGTTCGTTGGGAAAATCAACAAACATCTTCAACGAAGTATTGTCGGCCCGTTAAATTTCTCTTCCAGTCAGAAAGTCCTGAAGTTATCAAATCAGAACACGAGCGAATGAACACAGCGATAAAAAATCTGATTCCAACTCAATTAAGCGACAGTTTGTTAGTAGAGCATAAATTATTGCTGACCATGATTGATGGAAAGATTTGTTCGACTTTGGCAGGGTCCTCATCAATGACGTGCTATATCTGTGGAGCTACTCCTAAATGAACAACATTGACGTTGTATCTGAAAAACCTTGTGAATCGGAGCACTACAAGTTTGGAATCTCTTCTCTTCATGCTTGGATTAGGTGTATGGAGTTTTTACTACATATTTCATACAATTTAGATGTAAAAAAATGGTCCGTGCGAAGTGTTGAAGAGAAAGCTGAGAAACAGAAACGTAAAAAAATGATTCAGCAAGAGTTTCGGAAACGGCTTGGTTTACTTGTAGACTTCATAAAGCAAGGTGCAGGCAATACTAACGATGGAAATACCGCAAGACGGTTTTTTGAAAATCCACGTGTGACTGCAGATATAACAGGCTTGGATGAGACGGTTGTCAAACATTTTGCTATTATCCTTCAAGCAATTGCATCAAGACAACCAATTGATGCAAATAAATTTGACGAGTTCACAAAGAAACTAGCAAGACTGGTGGTCGAGAAGTATTCTTGGTACTACATGCCCGCAAGTGTCCATAAACTACTGATACACGGTGGAGAAATAATAAAGCATGCACTTGTTCCAATTGGACAATTGTCCGAAGAGGCTTTAGAGGCAAGGCACAAAGAAATCCGACATTTTCGACATGATCATAGCCGAAAGATGAACAGAAAGGTAACAAATGTTGATACACTCCACATGCTGTTACTAACCAGCGATCCTTACATTAACAGCATCAAACCGGTTGTGAAAAACAGAAAAGTGAAGCAAATGTTTCCCGAAACGACAAATCTGTTGATTAATGAAGAAATGAATTCAGAAGAAATTGAGGAAGTCGAAGATTATGATGGAGATTCAGAGTAATAAAATTCCATGTGTGTATATATATAAAAAATTACAAAAAAATAATAAAAATTCCAAAATGAAAAAAAAATGTAATAAAAAAATTAAAAAAAAAATAAAAAAGCAAAAAAAAGAAGTGTAAAGTCCCATTGCAGCCTCCACGTGGCGCACTCCGGGGTCATGATTCCATCACCAGCTAATAGCGAGCGTATTTTTCTTATTAATTTATCATGTTAAACTTAAGCGATTCCATAAATTATTAAAGTTTTTAAGAGAAGTTTTTGTTTATTTCTTATTTCACAGCCGCCATTTTCTGTTTCCCCACTTCGAATGTTAATATTAGGACCCTAATCAGCGCCTCCAGAAGCTATTTCGCTTCAAACACACTGCATGCGTTGTAATTTTTTCCACTATTTTCGGTCTGCGATTTTGAATTTGAACATTTTTACTTGTGATTTGTAATCAATTATACCAAAAATAATATAAACCGATTTTCACATCAATCGCAAGATTTTTTCTATTGACGGCCGCCATTTTGTAACCGCCATTTTTAATTTCAATACTTTCACGTCAGATTCGTAATCAGCGACCTCAAAAACGACCGAGTACATATTTTCTGACCAAAACATATTATTTTAAAATTTTTGGTCTGCCATTTTGAATCCGCCATTGTGAATTTTAATACTTTGACGTCAAATTCGTAATCAGCGACCCCAAAAACCCCCCAGTACATATTTTTCTACTAAAATATTTTATTTTTAAAATTTTTGGTCCGCCATTTTGAATCCGCCATTTTGAATTTTAATACTTTGACCTCAAATTCGTAATCAGCGACCCCAAAAACCCTCCACTACACTTCAACAGTTTATTTCGTTGTGTTAAGATCGCTTAATTGCCGTCTGAATATTGATGTCCCGACATTTAAGCAACTTGAATCACTGTGCGGCGTCGATCTATATGCAAGTAATCCTTTGTTTATATTGTCGCACTTTTTAATTATATTTTTGGCTATTTTTACTGCGGCTTCCGCTGCGCCGTTACTTTGCTGAAATTTTGATCAAGCTAGTCTCGTGCGAAAAGCCGTATTTTTTAGCGAATTCTTGGAATTCCGATTTGAATTGTTTACCGCAATTTGACCTCACGATTTCCGGTATACCGAATCGGGCAAATGTTTCCTGGCATTTCCTAATAACTTTTTTGGGGGTTAAATTACTTAAGGCGTGAATTTCACAAAATCTACTGTAATAATCAACTATTAGATACTACTTTCCGCACTTGAACAAGTCCATGCCTACTTTTTGCCGTCTACTCGGAAAACCTTCTTGAATAAAAGGCTTTGTTATTCGATCTGTGTTCCACACATTTAGGGCAAAATTACATTGTCGAATTACATAATCGTACTGTTTTATATTTCGACTATTCTACGCAGTCTACCGATTGAGTACGAGGTCTAACTTAACTCAGGCAATACGATACAGCGTTGAGTTGTCATGAATCATAAAGGTACTAGAGAGAATTGCGCCTAATATTTTTCGACCCTAGTGGAAACCAACTCAACTTGAGTTATCGTAAACACCCATAGTTTACTATCCCCAAAAACTGCATAAGAGTATGTTTGTCTTTGAGAGATGCGCTTTCTAAAATAGCTGATATGCGTTTTGGATGTACTTTTATACCGGATTCTGAGACTATGTGCCCCAAAAATTCTACTTCTTCCGTGTAGGAAATACATTTCGCTTTGTTTAATGTCAAACCGGCTTTCTCGATTCTGGAAAAAATAGTTTCTAATACTTCTTTGTGCTCGGTTTTTGTTCTCGTATGAACTAGAATATCATCTACGTGTACAATAACATTTTTCAAATCGCAAAACAAGTCTGAGAATCATTGAAAGAAATAATCGGGCGCACAATTTATTCCGAACGGTAAACGAGTGAAGGGTGTAATAAACATAGTCAGTTTTTTGCTTTCTTCCTTGAGCTTAACTTGATAGAAACCCGCTTCTGCATGCGGAAAATGTAATCGTTTTACGCTATTATTTAATTTAGTACCCAGTAAGCAAACAAACATTTCTGTGATGTTATTACAACGTTATTTAATAATATGTAACGTTTCTAAATATGTTATATTTAATGTTGTAATCAACACCAATATGAACAAACTTTGACCTTGATTTAGAGGTTTTTGTAACGTTGAAGTAACAATTACAATTAACATTTTGCTAATGTTCTTTTAACATTTTGATAATGTTTATTATATAACATTATCCATACAGTACACTAATATTGTATCAACATCTCAACAATATTTAATGTAAATATTAATGTAAATACTTCTCTGAAATGTAAATATTAATATTGTTACACAACACAATGCAAAACATTATTTTCGTAATATTTTAGAAACATTTTTCGCAAAAAAAAGTCTCGGGAATTTCTCTTGGAAATTTCCAAGTGGCCACCCATCCAAATTGTGACCGCGGTGAATGTTGCTTGACTTCTGCGACTACTGCGAACTGGATCCCTCGTGATGATCTGTGAACACTTTATATTAATACGTGTGTATAACTATAGATTAAATGAATATATGTAGAAAAGATGAAACATAATGTATTTTATTTTATCACACGCGTTTATCCAATAATAATAAATGGTTGACTGATTTTATTAATAACTTTCTTAATTTCTTACTGTCGAACACTGTTAAACAATTTTTCAGCAACTGAAATCCGTTCAAAGAAATACACATTTTATTATCGCACAGCATGCATTTATCCGACGTTATCAAAAGCAATCAACCGCGATTTTATTGATGGTTATAAATGGTTATACAATTTCATTGCAAAGCAACGATTCAAAAACATTTAATGCAATATTATATAAGAACGTTGAAAAAAACATTAGAAATAGTATTATTAAAACGTTTCTTAAACATTTAGAAATATCACATTATTTAGGTAATGTCTTAAAAACATTTTTATAACATTATATAAAAACGCTAACCAAATATTTAGAACATTATTGAAACGTTTTTTAACATTTCGGAATTATCACATTATTAGATAATGCTTTAAAAACATGTATATAATATTATACAAAAATGTCGATAAAAGTCACAAGAAATCAATGTTTCAAAACGTTTATTTAATATTCCCTGCTTACTGGGTACAGACCCGCGTATACGTAAACTAGTGCCGTTCTTTTTTGGTACCACCACTATAGGACTACATTGGTCCGTCGGAAAATCTACTTATAATACCTTTAGATATTAACCGATTGAGTTCTTCTTTGATTTTTTTTTTCAGAGGCAGGGCTATCGTTCTTGATACTGATTAAAAGAATGGAGCTATATTCTCTTTAAATTGAATTTTTAAAGGTCTGTCAAATTACCGATACCATTAAAAGTTTTTGGAAATCTTTTTATAAAATTGTTTATATTCTAATTATTTTGTACTTTTAGACTATTTAGAATTTTTATGAGATCAAATTTCTTTATTTCCGGTTTGCCCAACAAGCAGTTTTTTAGAACCCCTAATACGTAGACACGCGCTTTTACGTTTTGTTTTTTGCACACTATGTTTACATCGATAAGCCTACTAGGGATAATCTTTTGCCGTCCGGTCCCAGTACTATCTTATGATTACTTTGTATTCTATTCCTACAGCGTTCCAATACGGCTTTGAGAGGTATACACGTTATGTCGGCGCCTGAGTCTACTATAAAACGAAAATCGACACGGAGCTCGCTGAGGTGCGCTTTAAAAACAAAATTGCCTCCACCATCGCTTACCGCACCTAAAAATGCTGTCTCTTCCGCCTCTTCTTCTGCGTCATCCGCTTCCTCGACTCGATTGATCTTATTTGTGACTTTTGATCTGCATACACTCTCTCAGTGTCCCGACTTACTACACTTCCGACATTTTGAATCAGACGCTGAACATTTTTGCCACATGTTTCGACAAGCATCTTGTACACGACGCGCTCTTCGTCTTGTTGTTCCACGAACCCCGGCTTCTCTTTCTTTTGTTCTCAACTACTCTGTTTACTTGGTGTGACACGTCGTTTCTAATCTTCTTTCCTTCTCTAGCCTGTATTTTGGCATGTCTTGCCACCTCGATGGCTTTGTTTATCGTCAAGTCCGATATTAACTGTAGGCGCTCGGAGAGTCACGGATTCCGATAACAATACGATCACGTATCAATTCGTCCTTCAGATTTCCAAACTCGTAGGACTCTGCCAACGTGTATAATGCTGTGATAAAGGAATCCATGCTTTCCCCGGGCTGTTAAATTCGGGAATTAAACTTTAATCTTTCAAATACAACGTTTCTTCTCGGATGAAATCTTCGTCAAATTTTTTCTTCATCGCCTCGTACGTTGTGTCGTCACTCAAACCTGGCAGGACTTGGGAAAGAATTTCTTCAGCTTTTTCTCTCATTACGTAGCATAATAAATTTTTTTTTTTTTTTTTTACTTTCCTTTGACGAATTTAACACCGTCAAGTATCTCTCGACTCTTTTGATCCATATGGGCCACAGCTCTGGACTCGAAAAATGGAAGTCACTCAGTGGCTGCACCGCCGCACTAATCTCAGCTTTATTTTCGGTCATTGTATATGCTTTCATTCGCTTCAACACTTTCCGACACCATGTAGTGATAGTGATGAGGAACATAGAATATAGAATATAGAATAATGTGTGCTTGATTACTACAAACGAGTGCGTGCGTGTGCGTGCCTTGCTTGCTACTATCTGGCTGCGACTGCCACACCGCCGGCCCGATCGCTCGGATTCACACCAGGGGCGGCCACGTATCGCCAGGGGCGTACTCACACAACAGTTACAAAAAAACGCAGACATTTCGACTCACGATACGAGTTTTCTTCAGTGCAATGCTGTAGATCGGTCATCAACATTCAGCGCGACGTGATTTCTTCATAATAACGGAATGTCATTCAATAAGAAAACGGAGCAGCGAAACGTTACAGATAAGTACACATGAATCTACATGAGTCCATGGTTCGGATTAGCCTTACGGGTTATTAAAATAATTAGTCTGAAAGTAAAAATCGGAATTACATACTTGACAATGAGATATCTTGATCTAAAAGATTAATATCAAAAACATTGCATATCAAACTTCAATCTCATGGATTCAATTTGCATACGGACATGGAACTCTTAAATTCTGCTTATGATATTATTCTCAATAAATTTAAATAAATTAAATGCACGTCTTTTACCAGCACGTCAATACCAGCGTCAATAAATTTTATTTGCACATCTAATACCTTGTGCCGACTCTCATAGGTCAAACTTAATTTCAAAATACTAGTAATTTTATAAAGTTAACATTTTAGATTTTTAATTTTTATTAGATGTTACTCATAACAATAATAATAACGTTATGAAGGTCGTACCTGATATATTGGTGCATGGCGATCACGAACAATTATTGGATGAAGTAAAAAAAATCCCATGTATTGAATAAACCCATATAGGGTTTTACTAACGGTCCTATTCTGGCCCAAAACTGGTTCCTAAGTCACCAATATTGGCGTGATAATGGCAGCCATGACTAGCCCAGCAATGGGACTTCTCTGGAATGATAACTTCGGTCTAGCAATGGGTGACAATGTACGGCCAAACGTGCTAATCAATCATGGGCCATTAATGGTTAATCTGTGCTGCCAACATTAAACATTAATGGTAAATCTGTCCTGCCAATATTTGACCATTAATGGCTAATCTATTATGCCAATAATAGCGCTCTTATGATTCCCGGGTTAGCTAAATTATTTTTGTATTGCTTTATTGCATAAATATATTCTTACAAATATACATTTATCAAAATATATTTCATTGGGAAATTTTTCCATTTTTATTAACAATACTTATAGGGTATGTAATTTTTATGTGTTAATGTATTTTTAATAAAAATTCAAAAACTATCTAGCAAAATATACTTTCATAAATGTATATTTGTAATAATATGTTTATGCAACAAAGCATAAAAAAACAATTTGATTAAGCCTGGCATTGTAAGAAAGCTATGTTGGCATTCTTACTATGCAGTAGAGTTTCTACTCGGAAAAAAAAAAAACATTTAAAGTTATTTTAAATTTAAAAATTCTTTTTATTATGTTATAAAAACTCTTTAAATGTCAACACATATATAATGTTATTCAACTTTTGTAACTTTTTTAAACTATTTTTCTTAGTTAACTCTTACATTACGTAGTATATATATCTATATATATTGTATTTCTCTTTCAACGCTTTTTAAGTAGGACTGAAGTTATACATTATCAACATTATTTTCTCGTAGTTTTCGGCCGCCTTCTCTGTCGCCAGCTCTGGACAGCCACATGCCCACCTGGCCCGGTAATTTTTTTACATCCAGGGTATTTCCATATTTTTCGATCAAAGTATCTGCGAAAAATATTATATAATTAATATTTTAGTCACAAATTATATAAGACATAAGGGTTAATATTAAAAGATATTTATTTTACCTCTTAAACATAGATATGTGTTTGTCGCACTAAAATTTCTTTTTCCGTGACCTTTAATTATTTTTCCAGTTCCCGAATATTGCAATTCGACCGCTTTGACCATCACTGATTCTAAAGCTTTAGCAATGCTGTCTTTTACGACTGCATCACCAGCAATTAAAATTCGGAACAATGACATCTGTAACAAAAATATTAAAAAATTTTTTTACAAATAACGTAGATGTATTTTCGTAGATGTATTTTCTACTTATTTAAAATTATTTACTAATGATTCTCTTTTGCTTTCAGAATTCATTAATGCATTTTCAAGTTGCAAAAAATCTTCCAATGTTACTGTGGGCAAAATTATTTCCAAGTCGCTTTTGATTTTCTCTACACCACCTTGTGCCGTATTTCCTGTTGGACTGTTTAATACAATTGTATGTTTGATTTCATTAATTTTTTTGTCCAGGTCATATATAATGCTTCTTTTGGCAGACTTTATTTGACTTAATATTGCTTCTTGCAGTTGTTCAAACTTGTGATCTATGTATTCCTTCTGAACGGAAACATTCTCTGAAACTAAAAAAATTATTGAATATTAAGTTAGAGATCTAATAAATTTAAAAGCAGTACATATTTAATACAATTTCAAGTATTTACTTGGTGGTAGATTTATTATATCTATCGCGGCAGTTTGTTCTAAAAAAGGAATATCCATTATGTCTACTGTTTGCTCCGTTGGTTCATCCGTCGAGCATATCCCTAAAATACAAAAATATTTATATACAAAGTACTTTATATTAGGATAAAACAAGAAGTTAAACAAAATTGAAAAATGTATATACCTGGATTGTTCTTCGTTTTTGGCTGGATGGTAAGCAACGAATTTATTGATGCCGAAGAAGGCTTACTCCAGTGTTGGAAGGGTTTTACAGCATTCAAACTTTTTTCGACGGCATCTGTGGACATTTTAATAGGTTGGCCTTCATCACATCCGTCATCAGTGCATTGAATTTTATCGGACTTCAAGGCTCGCTTGAGCCGCCTTTTCCCTTGTTTCAAGTCTTCTAATTATTTAAAAAGAAAAAATTACAGTAACGGCACATTAATTTGCATAAAGAAACTATTAATAAATAATATTACATACTTGCGTATGCAATGACTTCTATTGTAAAAGATTCCCAATGTTGCTCGGGCTCTTTCAAAGATAATAACCAACTGTCTATGTGGTCGTAATCGCACGGACCTGGGAATAGGCAGGTATACCTGTTCTCTTCATCTCCGTGCACCCACGAGAGTGGGACCAAATCAAGAATTCTATTAGAATTTGAATTTTCGTCCGTAAAACGAATAATTACGTAACGTTCCTTGTTTTTATCGCACATCTAATAAAAAATATAATTATTTAACTATGCACGTATCCATATAACCTCAATTGTTGTTTCTTACCTTTCCTTGTTTTCAGTCCTATAATTTTCGTTTCGTTTTCACACAATATTTGAGTTCTTACAATTTTCCGCCTTTGACTGTTGGAACACTTAAAACTCCTGCCCTTTCATACGGTTATAGGAAAAGGGATCGTAACTCGTAACTCATGAGCCGGTCGGTCACCGCAGGTCGCCGATTGTAGCCATAGGCCGGTTGCGCATGCGCGTGCATGCTTACACACACACACACACACACACGCACATATGTATACTCTGCATCAGCACGCATTCCTAGTTGTTTGTTATGGCGTAATATCTCTTTATTATTTTTACGTTTATGTGTATATGTATATTTATATTTATAGATATATTTTACACTTATTGGTACTTTTACATTTACTTATATATATACTTATTTTTTATATATTTTATTTGTACATTTATTTTATTTCTTATTTCATATTATATATATTTTTTATTATTTTCATCATTTTCTTTATTATTTTTTTATTATCATATATTCTTTAAATATTTTATTTCATTATATATAAATATTTTTTAGATATTATTTACCACTTGTGATTTATTAACAATGAAGCAGAGTAACTGCATTTAATTCTTTTTCTATGTTTAATAAAACACATTTGTGCTTAATCATTTTAATTGATATTAATTTATGCGATGCAATAAATCCATTTCCACCAAAAATGCCGATTTGCATCGATGAAAGTGGATAAGTAAAGACCTCACGTTGATTAGTCATTTCATGTCCCAGGACAAAAATTTCGTCGGTTGTAATAACATCACTTTCATTACTATTATATTCCTTCATAATTTTTTTAATGACGAAGATTTGTGAATTTTTTAGTAAAACGGCGTTATCAGGATGAATTGATCTCAAAGTACAGTTATTTATTTTAATTGAAGATATAATTTTATAATCATTTCCATCATAAGTAAATAGTCCAGCGCCATCATCTATTACACAGTTCGAGAGAATATAATTTTTTTTTATTTTTAAACGATTTCCACATTTTAATTCAGATAATCTATTAACTATCTGAGTTAATGGTTTATTGGGAGATTTGACTAATTTTTTGAAAAGACCAATGTAACTTTCACCCCAAAATGCTGAAATGTCACTTAACGAAATGTTATGATTTATCGCATCATCTGCTATATGATTTAGATTATGCATACTAAGGACTTGAGAGCTTTCTCCATACAATGATGGTAATAATACGAAAAATTTTGTTAGCAAATATTTAGCATAATCACAAGTGGTTACCGATAAGTCACTACTATTTAATATACGACATGCTACAAATAGCAGTAAAAAATGTCTGTAATGATGATCGGATAAAACACTTTTCAAAACGATAGAACCACAGTATAGTAGGAAAAATCTGAATTGCGTGGCTTTCCATCTGGAAACGATATTAACATCAAATTTTTTTCTTTGGAATTCACAAGGCACATCGGCTGTAACATTTAACATTAATCTGCGGAAATTATTGATAACTCTTCGTTTTAGTCTTGCAGAACTTTTTTTCACAGTCCAATTTTCTAACAAATATTTCATCACTCCGAGATATAATAAATGCATAGAATCTAGAATAATATCATTAATGATATCAAAATTTGGCAACATTAACAATGGAGACAGAACATTTTCTTTATGGTGCTGTGGTTGATTCTGGCCTTCGAAAGACTCCTTTGTGCGTTTGGAACAATTTATTTCAGGGTATATTCTTTTTTTCTTCATTTTTTTCCCAACACTGATTCCTTTAACTGAACATCGTTCACAAGCGTAGAATGCACCAGGTGGTTTAATGCATTTTATAAATGACCTTGCTGGAGAATCAGCTATAATTCCAATTATTCTGAAAGAATATGTTCTTGTGTTGATTGTCACTCCTTCGTTAATTAATTTAGTTGCTTCCGTTATAAAATCAATTAGATAATCATGAGCACTTGCAGGTTTTGAATCACCACAATACAAAGCAACTGTGAAAGGTTCACAATTGTATTCTTTATGAAATATTTTCATAATAATTGGCCAAACTTGTATTTGTGAATTATTGAAAATTTGTACACCATCAATGTGAACTAATACACAAATTTCTTCTTCTATAAATATCTGAGTATTAATAACCTGTTGCAAACCAGGTTCTATGCCGATATAAATATATTCACATTGAGTATTTTTATTGCTTTTCATTTGCTGTAAAATTCGATGGTGTTTCGTTCCTAAGAGACTTTGGGCAGTTGTTGGTAAAGATGAGTGTCCTTCCTCCCGGAGTATTCGTAGCAAATCTGTCACGACATTCAACCGCAAAGTGTCCAAATTATCAAGCGCCCACTGTTGAATTTTACTTTTTATATCAGAGACACTATTAGCTTCTTCATTGCATAACACTGCACTATTAGAGTCATTTTCATGAGAAGAGTTAATATTACTATCGTTAATACTATTGCTATGTATAGAATCATTCTCACTCACATTGACTGTTTCTTCACTATCCAACATAGCCTCACATAATCGCACATCAGTGTCAATATCATTTTTTTCTCTACCGCTGCTATTTTCATTAATAACTATTTTATTACTTTCATTATTGTCCTTTCCATTTTTCACTAGCTTGTTTAATTTTCGAAATTTTTTTTGTCTGTAATAGTTTTGCGACATTGTCGTCACTTCCCAAACAGTTAGGTTAGGTTAGGTTTTTCCTGCATTAGAAAGAAATAGTGAGGGTAATGATCTCGACCTTGATGCCAGGCTAGGTTATGATGGACACGCTCACACAATAGAAACAAGACACGTTAAATTCACACTACGTACGTTTACAAGTTTAATACACAAAGTA
Source organism: Solenopsis invicta (assembly GCF_016802725.1). Taxonomy (NCBI): domain Eukaryota; kingdom Metazoa; phylum Arthropoda; class Insecta; order Hymenoptera; family Formicidae; genus Solenopsis; species Solenopsis invicta. The sequence goes on from NC_052666.1 coordinate 9,376,110, forward strand.
TTTACACTATTTACAGACAATATTTTTAATTGCAGGCAAGATGCATAATAATGGCGATGCGCGAAACGCGATTTTGCGTTGTGGACTGCGCGGAAAGCGTTGGTTATTTTATACCCGTTAATATTCTAGAATTTTCTGGTAAATTCGAGAAACCTGGTGGAAGAAAACCGCTGGGGAGCAATGACTTGCTGTTAATTTGTTTATGTGTTTTTGACAACGTTAATCGACCTGCCTTTGTTCCGAGACAATCAAATGCTTCTTACAAACATTATCTTGCGAATACAAATGGCACACACTCATATGCCAAGCATGGGCGAATATAGTAAACCAAGTATTGGCCAAATCATTGATCACCGTATGTCGGGCCAAACATTGGCGCCATAGCAAAGTGTACAGTTCCTTTATCTGAATGGCACCCAATCATTCGCCAAGCATGGTCCACTATAGAATGCCAAGTATGGGCCAATCATCGGGTACCATATATCGGGCCAAGCATTGGCCCTGTTGTTAAGTCTGGCAAGCCCTATGTGGGAAAGCAAAAGTAATAAAGCTAATTGGAAAACTGCAATAAATGATGAAGAAATAGAAAAGTTGGTTGAAAATACATCAAAAAAGGAAGCGGAAGAGGAAAAAGAAGAGAAAGAGAATGACGAAGAGAAGAAAGAGGAAGACATTGAGTGAGTTTTGTAAAGAAATATACACATATATAAAAGCAAGAAACGTAAAACTGAATCATTTGGTACTAAATGAGCACATAGTTGATGTTTAGTTTCTGTAATATATCTTTATATAACGTATATTGTTGGGAGGTATACGCATCTTGGCAGAGTCAAGATATATTAATAATTAAAGATGTGATTGTTATTTAGGAAAGTATGTAACATTTTAAAGCATACAAAGAGATTTTTTGCTTATATAACAATGTATATATATTATCTAGAGGCGCGGTCGCGACTCGCGCCTGTGTAGGAGAAGCGAGTCGCAGACCGACCCTCTTTTACGCGAGTCAGCGAGTTCCAAGCATGCGAGATTATCAGATCTCAGTAACGGCTGAACCGATCAAGTTCTGAGTAGTCTCAAACGATAGCTTAGCCCCGACTTGTATAATAAAAGGGTTTTTATTTTTCCTCCCCGTGCCCTACGAACGGAGATATCGCAACGCAAAGTCCAAATCTCAATTTTTACATTTAAGAAACGTCATCGTCGCCAAGATTTTCTTGTCCAGTACATATTTTCGACACAAAGAGGCGTTCGCTATTATATTATATTAGCTATATTCAATCAATCATGTCATGTTCCTTCATTTAACCTGAATAGTAGTTGTCACCTGACGCAATTGACCATTCCGTCATGGCAATTCCGGTGCGAACAATCCTTCAATCCGTTTTCCGCCCGGTTAAGAATAATCAGTACAAAATTACCGTTTCAAAAAAAAAGGTAAGAAAAGGCACCAAGTGTATGTGCGCGCACCTAAAAACCTTTTTTTTTCTGCAACTGGTACTATTTCTGTGTTAATTGAAAAACTTACTATGCCAGCCCATGTCGTAATATCTTGAACTTTAATATACCTTTGTGAATTACAATATTACATTTTATTCCATTTTTTTTTCTTACAATTTTGCCAAGTTGAAATCATGTCTTTTATTACAAAAAAATACAAATTGCTTGACACTGCAAAACGCATGATATCAGTATAAAATTACCTTTTCAAAAAAAAGGTAAAGAAAAGCACCAAGTATGCGTGTGCATGCACTTTATCTTTATTTTTTTTCTAAACCCAAGTGATATTATTTTTGTATTTTAACAGAAAAAATTTTTTATGCTAATTTAATTTTATAAAATCCAAGTAGTACTACTTCGTACTTTATATTTTCATTGAAAAATTTTCCTATTCTAACCCAATTGGTATGTATTTGATTCGCTAAAACCTAAGTAACAGTGTAAATCGTGTCTTATTACAGAAAAAAAAAAAGAAATTACATATTGCTTAACACTACAAAACGCGTGATATCAGTACAAAATTACCTTTAAAAAAAAAAGGTAAAAAAAGCGCCTATGTGTGTTGCGCGCAACTTATTTTGAAATTGTGTAATTTAATAAAAATGATATACGTTTATTAAAAAAAAATGTGTGAAATCTTTTAAAATGCACCTATTATAAAGAGAATATACTTTTTCTACAAAATTAAAGTAGTTGTTTGTAATTTTGTATTTGTAATTTCTTTTAAAAACATTCCTATTCTAACCCAACTGGTAGTATCTTCAATTTTTATACAAAACCCACGTTGTACTCTGTATTGTTATTGAAAAATCTTCGTATTTTAAAAATTCAAGTGATAGCATCTTTAATTCTCATTGAAAAATTTTACTCTAACCCAAGTAGTATTTCCTTAAATATTGTGTAATTTAATTCAACCTAAATGCATTTTTCCAAAAAATCTTTTAAACAATCAAAGTACTATTTTTGTATTTTTATTGAAAAATCTTTCAATTTAAACCCAAGTGGTTGTATTTAATTTTAATAAGTTTCAATGGAATATTTAACATTTAATTTAAAAGATTAAAGAGGAAACGGTACAAAATGAGAAAATTTTATTAAAATAAAAAATTTTTGATGTACAAAAACATGGCGCTGCTAGATAGGAAAAGCAGAAAAGACATAAGAAATTCCACTTGGTTTGGAAGATTTTCAATGACAATACAGAGATAGTAGCAATTAGGTTTTGTACAGAAATTATTCAATTCTTCTCATTGCTTTTCCTATCTAGCAGCGCCATGTTTTTGTACATCAAAAATTTTTTATTTTAATAAAATTTTCTCATTTTGTACCGTTTCCTCTTTAATCTTTTAAATTAAATGTTAAATATTCCATTGAAACTTATTAAAATTAAATACAACCACTTGGGTTAAAATTGAAAGATTTTTCAATAAAAATACAAAAATAGTACTTTGATTGTTTAAAAGATTTTTTGGAAAAATGCATTTAGGTTGAATTAAATTACACAATATTTAAGGAAATACTACTTGGGTTAGAATAAAATTTTTCAATGAGAATTAAAGATGCTATCACTTGAATTTTTAAAATACGAAGATTTTTCAATAACAATACAGAGATAGTACCACGTGGGTTTTGTATAAAAATTGAAGATACTACCAGTTGGGTTAGAATAGGAATGTTTTTCAAAGAAATTACAAATACAAAATTACAAACGACTACTTTAATTTTGTAGAAAAAGTATATTCTCTTTATAATAGGTGCATTTTAAAAGATTTCACACATTTTTTTTTTAATAAACGTATATCATTTTTATTAAATTACACAATTTCAAAATAAGTTGCGTGCAACACATAGGCGCTTTTTTTACCTTTTTTTTTGAAAAGGTAATTTTGTACTGATGAATTTTACTGCAAAAACATATAATTATTGAATTTCAATAATATTTGGAGGAATACACGCGTAAATGTTATCTTTTATATCTATATAAACTACTTTACATTTAATTGTATCCAAAGGTACAATTTTTTTCACATTTTGTAGTGTATTCCGTACACGCATAATATGAATAACATTAAAAATCGTCTCTATTTCATTTTCCGTGATTATAATATATTTTTTTTTTAATAAATAAAACTCGATATTTGAACTACGAGATGATTGCAATTAAATAACAGTATCATCACTTCGTTTTGCTCGTTTATATGAGGTACCTTGCAAAATCATATTTTTATATATACATGTATCAAATACTTGAACAGTATTTTGATCATTTACAAAACTAAGAGATTTTGTAATAAAACTTTTAAATCTACAAAAGCGACTTTTCCACCTATTAAGACAGCCTAGCATTCAGTAATATTGTGTTGCATTACTAATTTTCGCGGATTAAATAAGCCTTTACAATAAACATCGCACGTGTAATTATTATTATTGTATACCGTAATATATTCATATTTACTTCTTTGCAAAGTGTTTTTGTAGCAATGAAACAATAGTATCATGGATATTTTGTTTTAAATGGAAAATACAATTGTTATACGGAAATGCAACAGGAGCCCTGTTGCGGAATGCCGCAATCTTCAGTTTCTGTCGTGGTTATTAATTCTAAAGCCAAGAATGTTACGAAGCGCTGGAATTATTTTTTTTCAATTTCAGGCGATCAATTCTTGGCTTTAGAATTGGCATGTTATTGTTTGCCGATCAGAGCGGAGCCGTGAGCTCGGTCTATCGTCTGCGTGATCGCGCGCGTGGTCGAACGATGCGCGCCGTGGCCGACCAATTGGCGTCCGGTACACGACGCTCTCGCGTATCGGAACAGCTAAGTCCAGCAGCTATGTTCCCGGCGAAACCGCGAAAAGTTTCACGTGAAACCCTCGGGAACAGATCGTGTCGCAGGCTATATAGGCTCCCGCAAACGGCGGGAGCGCACCTTTTCTTCGCAGTCGGGTTCCGAGGAGTATCGTGATTATAGAAAGCGATTATCTCAGTGCGAAATAAAAGATGTATATATTTTTTTTAACGCAACAAGCACATTCAAAATAATTTAATCGGCATCTCCATCCCGCCAAGTAGCATCAGTGCCAAAATCGCGCTCCAGTGCCATGCAGCGCACATTCTGGACTACTCATGCAAACACTTTAAATTATATGTATTAATACTTTGTACTAAAAGTTTAAACGAATTTAATGCATTATCATCTAAAATACCTGAGATACATGGCACATTATAAAATAATATCCACAACCGCCATTCACGCCTTAAGTTTTCCATCTTTAAATGAGCGCGGTAAACGATGTATTTTTCTTAAAAATTCAAGTGGTACTATTTTTGTTTAACAGAAAAATTTTTCCATGCTAACCGTGATAATTTTACCTTTAACTTTAAGTCTACAAAACAATAGTAGTACTACATTGTTCTTTGTATTTTCTTTGAAAAATTTTCCTATTCCAACCCAAGTGGTATGTATTCTAAAAGATGAGTGAAATCTTTAAATTGCGCTAATTATAAAAAGAATATATTGTTCTTTGAAATAACTGCTGTATTTACTTAACAATAAATACCTTAAATTTAATCCAACTTACATATATTTTTTTCAAAAAATGTATGAAATCTTTAAATTGCGCCAATTATAAAGAGAATATATTGCTGTTTGAAATAACTGTTGTACTACTTTTAACGAATAAAATGCAAGTGATAGTATATTTATTTTTTAAGTAAAACCCAAGTAGCGGTATCTTTAATTCCTTTTTAAATAAAATTCAAGTGATACTGTCTGTGTATTTTTATTGAAACAATTTTCTGTTCTAACCTATGTGAATGTACTTAATTTAAAAAAGTTTTAATGAAATATGTAACATTTAATCTCAAAGAATTAAAGAGAAAACAGAAATGAAAATGTTTTATTAAAATAAAAAATTTTTAAACTACAAAAAATTGGCTCGTTTTTAAAATTAAATTTTTGTTATTCGTAATTAGAACAGAATACTAGACGCCTTTTTGAGATCTCGGGGATCACCTCGTCGTCAACACTTGGATCGCCACCGCTGTCGCTGCCGCCGCCGCCGCCGTCGCCGTCGCCGTCGCCGTCGCCGTCGCCGTCGTCGACCACCACTAATACACTACGTGCTGTCCTCGAAGTGTGCTGTCCTCGTCGAGACATCACGAGGACGTACCATCAACCGGCACTAACAACCGTATTAGTTCACGCTTTTCGCGAAAGCAGCAAAACGAAACGAGAGAGGCGCGAAGGTGCATGGTTGTCCACGCGATAAGTTAGGAAACCTGTCACCTTACGCGTTCGGGAATACACACCGAGTGTTTCCGAGTATCATTTTATTCTTGTTTAGCATTTAGTGAATAACAAAGATAAAACGACAATTCAAGGCACTCGGTGTGTATTCCCGAACGCAGCTTTAATCTATCCATTACATGATACACATACGGCCATGGTGCTCATAAGTTTAGCCATGTTGATGTTGAACCACATGGTAGAATGGTTATAATATAATAACGAGCGCCACTCGTGTCGAAAACGTGTACTGAACGAGATTCGCTTGGCGTTGACGACCACAATAACGTTTCTTACATGAAAAACGTCGATTTGGACTTTGCGTCGCGATACCTTCGCACGTAGAGCACGGAAAGAAAAAATAAAAATACTTTTATTATTCAATTCGTCACCAAGCTATCGATTGAGACTACTCAGAACTTGATCGGTTTAGCCGTTATTGAGATCTGATAATCTTGTTATGCTTGAACTCGCTGACTCGCGTAAAAAAAGCTCGGTCTTTCTTGCTTTGCGTTTTTCAATTTTTTTTTTTAAATTAGATAACAAGACGCGACCGCGCCTCTTGATGGGGAGACGCGTTGCGTTTGCGTTGTTTTGGCATGCCTTTGGTTGAGGAAGAAAATATTCTTGTCAAACGCATTTTACGCTTGTATCTACGTCTGTTGACTTTTATCGTTTTAATTGACGCATGGCGTATCGTTTCCTCTTAAAATTTTCTTGAGTCCATTGAGAGAGAGGGGAGAGAGAATGAATGAATGAATGAATAAGCATTTATTTTGTCCTAGAGCAAGCCCTCTAAGGACTCTCTGAAGTACATACAGTAGGGCGTAAAGAGTAACAATATCACTTACGAACTAAGATCTAACTAAGTTGCAGGAGAGTAGTAAGCAACAATAGAGGAAGAAAAAAGAGGAAGAAAATAAACTAAATAAACAAAACAAAAGAAATAAAATAACATTATAGCAGTAAAAGGTATTAGCGGTGAGTACCGTTGATGGTCGCTATGTGTGAGCCGAGGGGGGAAGCATCGCAGCAGGGCCGCGGCTATTCAGGTAGCCGAAGAGCAAGCGCTTGAAGGCGCTAGTTGAAGCGGCCTCCCTGATGGCAGGGGGGAGATTATTCCATAGGGAGCACGCAGTCGAATGAAAGGAGAGAGAGAGAGAGAGAGAGAGAGAGAGAGAGAGAGAGCGAGCGAGCGAGCGAGCGAGCGAGCGAGCGAGTTTTAGCTTAGAATTTCTTTTTTGCGGGATTGAGATTTTGTCCCAGAAAAGAGGGAGTCGGACTAAGATTTCTTTTTCTTCCAAAAAGGCGTTGGTTTGGGAATAACTTGGGCGGCGCTCGGTAACTCGTGGCAGTGGCTCGGGGTAGAGCAGGAGGCCGTCGTACTTCCTTGGAAGATGGATTCCTCGCCTTGGGAGATGGATTCGGGAAATCGTTCTTTCCTCAAAAACTTAGAATAAGTTTCTATTACTTTAGAATTTTTTGTTTTAACTCAAGGGAATGGATTTGCAGCGTACGGTGTTTAGCTTCCCGAAGCAGAGGCCCGGGTGAGAGCAGAAGGTCGTCATTATTATTTAATTTTGTTCAAGACGACGCTTGGTTACTTGTGGCAGGAGCCCAAGGTAGAGCAGGAGGTCGTTATTTTGGTCTGAATCGTGGAGGACGATGCTCGGTTACCCGTGGCAAAAACTGGGGATGGACCAGAAGAGGGTTTAAGATTTCTTTTTCTTCCAAAAAAGTGTTGGTTTGGGAGTGACACTGGCGACGTTCGGCGGTAACTCGTGGCAGTGGTAGAAGTCGTCGAGCTTCCTTAGAAATCCTTACCTTGGGAGATGAATTGTAGAGATCGTTCTTTTGTTAGGAACTAAGAATCCGTTTCGATCATTTTTCTTCTGGATTACAGAGGACAACGCTCAGTAACTTGTAGCAGAAGCCGTAGATAGAGTAGAAAATCGTCGAACTTGTGTCTTTTACGCGAGAATTTTATTGTAGGGTCGTGACTAAAAAGTTTTTCTCTTGCAGGGTTATTTTATTTTAAGTGAGATACTCGTTCGATTTTGTATTAATTTCAGTGATTTGTGTGAAGCGATGTTCTTCTTGTGAAGGATTGTCGTAATACTTCGTTTTAAGAAGACCGCCTTTCCCCGGTTTTTGAATCGAGGTTTTCCCGAGGGCCTGAGAGCAAATGCGAGGCGGGGACATAGGGAGCCTTAAAGGCGTTGGGTCTTTGAGAGCTAATTTCCCCCTTGTCCGAAGAATGAAAAAAGAAGTGCGCAAGACTCAAGATGAAGAATATGTGCGAATAACAAGTTGTCAGGAATTTTTTGGCCCTCTGAGTTGGTTGTCGGGACGACAACCTTGAAGAAGGGGGGTAGTGTTGCGTGCCCGCCCTATGAAAGCAACGATTAGTATTACGACCGTGTATCGATACTTGTAAAATGACTGTTGTTCGTTGACGATGAGATGTCATGTTGTTGTTGTTGATGTGAGTCAAGCTTGATGTATGGATGCAAGTTTGCGTCTCTCTGTATTAAATGAAGCTTGTTCACTTTAGAACCCAAAAGAGAGTGTTATTGAAGTAGTAGTGAATAAGAGAATACGCCGTGAGTGATACGTGAGTGCGCGTCGCGGTCGAAACAGTATTAGAGCTAGTGAGTTTCGATCTCTCCGTCCCGCGAGTCTTGGCTAATCCTTCCATTGCTACTGCTATTACGATTACAAAAAGACTACGTTAAATTGCAACCGAATAAAGAGACAAAAACATAAAAAGTGGGGGAAGAGAGGTGTCGCTTACTTTCTTGCGTTGAACTACCGCAATGACCTTTATCGGATGCTGCTACTGGGACACCTCTTCGCTCTCAGGTTGGTGTCACATTGCTCTGGTACCTTCCCTCGAACGTCTGTTTGGTACAGGATCGACACCTACTTGCCTCGAGTTGGATGACAAGCCATGTGTTATGTCTTAATGGCGGCGATCGAGCGGACTCATGTGCGCCGCTCGATGCTTCTGCTCTCGATATTGCCGTATGAACTGTTTGTTGCGAGATCCTCCTCGAGTCTCGGCTTTTTCTCACCTTATCTGGCTTGAAGGACCATGTTTTGTAACCAATGGGATGCTGGATTTTACCTCTTAGCTTAAATTATTTGACTACGTATTTTGACGACCAGTCTTTATTCCGCCAATACAAGAGAGAGAGAGATTTCTTTTTCTTCATGCAGAAGTAGCGCCCGCTGGCGCATGCGCACGCGGAGGGATAGAAAAAACGCTCGCGATGCTAGGGACACTGCACGCTAGCTGCGCCGAGATGATGACTCAACTCGCACTCTATAAAGTGGCGCAAACTTAAACAGTTTGAACAATAAACATTACATTATTCTAAGTCGCTTTAATTTCCCGAGATTTTTCAAATCGTCTTCTAAAATATCTTCGTGATTAGCTACGAATTATTTTTCTTTATCGTGGAATGTCATCTTTATCCCATATATCATTATTGACGCACAGATTGTGCATAATGCAACAACAGATAATTAATTTTGTTATCTTTTTGACTGTATGCATATCGACCTGTAATAGTTGTCGAAACCATGCTTTTAATATACCAAAAGCATTTTCAATATGTACGCGAGTTTGACAATGTTTTTTGTTATATTTTTTTTCCATTTCTCCAAAATTTCCATAATCTTTGAATAGTACAAGTAACCATTCGCGTATCGGATTAGCGGAATCGCCTAAAATGTGATAGTTTTTTCCACATATTTGCGGCAGCTTTTGTTTAACATCGCTTAATTTAAAGATTCTGGCATCGTGAACTTTTTCTGAAACTCCAGTAAATACATCGCTAAATTTCCTGTTTGAATCACATATTGCTTGCAATGTTATAGATGTCCTGTTGTGTCGATTGACATATGTCGATGCGATTTTGTGAGCTGGTGTTTTTATATTTATATATGAACCGTCAATACAATTTATAACACCTAGGAATCCTGCAATCTGCTCAAAAGATCTTGCTTCTTTGTCTAAATTATTTGGAAATTTAATGACTTGTGCTGCTATTTCAGTCAGATATTTCATGACTCTATTACATTGTTGAAAAACTGTTTTGAGGGAGACTCCAAAAAGCGTTGCGACATACCGTAATGATTCCTTATTACCAACAAACTACAGAAATACTAGCACATCCTCTTTTGGAAACATTCTCTTAGTTCCTCCATGAGTATTTGATGGTGGATGAGATAATTGTTTATATTTTTCTATAAATTTGTTAACTGTATCTTTATTCAATCGGAAGTGTCTTCGAAACTGTAATTACCAAAGCAAATATATGCATTATTGCAACTAATAAACAGACACGCATTTCTATTGTGTAATGAAAAAAAAAAACTTAAAAGAATACAAAATACTTACATTTAAAAAATATTTACTAAAATCATTTTCTCAATTAAATAGTTCATAAAAAATAAACACTTAAACAATATTAAATAAACGTTTAAAAACTGTTAATTAAAAATAAATAAATATTGAATTAATATTAAATTAATGTTCAATAAATATTAAATTAATGTTTTAGAAATTGTTTCAACTAAAAAATTAATGTAAAATAAATATTAAATTAATGTTAAATAAATTAACGTTAAATTAATGTTTTTGAAATTATTGTTTCAAATAAAAAATTAATGTAAAGTAAATATTAAATTAATGTTGAATAAATGTTAAATTAATGTTTTTTTTTAAATCATTATTGCAAATAAATTATTAATGTAACATAAATATAAAATAAATGTTAAATAAACGTTAAATAAATGTTAAATAAGCATTTTCCCAAATCATTGTTTTAAATGAGTAATTAATGAAATATAAATGTTAAATAAACGTTAAATTAATATTAAATTAATATTTTCTTTAAATCATTATTTTAAATACTTAAATTAATGTTAAATAAATAACCTCATTATTTGAATATTCCTCAACAACGTTAACAAAATTTTTTAATTTTGGGATTTTGTTTTTATTTTTGCCAGTAAAATTGCAAGTTGCAAAAGTTCCTTGTCATCGTTATCTTCTTCACTTGATGCAAATAATATTTCAATACATCTCATAAATGTATTGAAATCTTGCTGCCAGTTGACATCCATGGTTACTCTACACCGCTACACCAACCTTTTGAGACGGTGTAGCAAAATCACACTACATGCATAAAACTTGCACTACACCAAAGTTACGGAAACACATTACAACGAATAAAGCGCGCCGCCACCATCCAAGGAAACACGCTACACTATCTGAGTGTTGCATTAATGGGCAATAGTGCAGCCAGGGAAAAACATTATTACATGGAGTTTAACATGAAAATGTGTTTATTCTATTATTCGAAAATTCCCTTATCCAAACAATTTTGTCTCCCTATCATTTCGGATATGGGAGGCTCTACTGTACACGCAATCATGCGGTCTCAAACTTAATATTTCTTTATTGTTACTATTTTTTATTACATTAGGATGAGAGTGAGAAAAGTTACAGAGAATTATCGGTTATGCATAGCCACTCAGGTTTCTGATTAAATATTATTTTAATTTTATTTCAAAAAAGTTAATTATAATATATAACGATATGCCCCTCCACCGTTCGCGCGCCTCCATATCGTTCCGTCCACCCGAGCACCGAGCGCGGTGAGAAGCCACGGACACGCACAACATAACCTCTCGGCGCGATCACACGGTAGCACGCGCACCGACCGTGGCGTTCCGCAACGCACGCTCCCACTCCGGCTTGGCCGGCCGAGCGCGTGGATTAGCGCATCCAACCGCGCGTTTGAATATATAAACCAGCAGTGGAAACGCAGAGTCAGATCCCTCCGGTTCTTCGACCTGTCTAGTAGGCGACCGAGCATTCTTGATCGTTCCCCAAAGACGAGCATTCTTGTCCCTATCCTCACCTCTTTCAGTTTCTCGACGAGCATTCTCGTCGCTATTCTTGGCCGAGTATTCTCGACCAATCATCTCCGAGATCCTCGACAAACATTCTCGTCGCTATCACCGGCCGAGCACTCTCGACCAATCATCTCGTCCTCGAGTGCTTTCGACGCCACTGAACTCTGGGTCGTATCGTAACCGTATAATCGGCGGGGCATTCGCGCCCTGTCGATCGAGCGCTTTTTTGCACGGGGCACATTTGGGCAAATTGCGAAAACGACCGACTACGTGCCGCGCTCGCGACTTCTCGTACGGACGTGTTTACCCGACTGCGCTTACACCAATCGCGCCACGTTTCGCGATTCCCCCGACCGCACAGACCAACAGTCCGCATAACCTACCGTAGCGTAACTTAAATATATCTCTAATTAGTATTTTGTTAATTAGTTTCACCGCGAATTATTCTGTTTCCGTCTAGTCTCAGCATTTAAGTATGTTCTTTTCGTTCAATTAGATATGCGAGTTATTATTGCCAATCATTTCGATTACGCGTTATTATTTAGTTATTCTTTGTTTATAACCAGTGTTCTCCGCTACTATTTCCGCGCAGCTTCGAGACACCTGCGAATTGTTTGCTTTCTCTTTTCTGTTTGCATACAATACTCTGCGCTCTTTTCATTGGCGGCGTTCTTAAACGCGAATTACGCTCACGATTTATTTTGTTCTGTTGTTAACGGCTACATTTATTTTAAATAAATCATTCTTTTTGTTTTTCATCTTAATCAATTGGGTATGATCATTTTGAATACCTGACCAACCGGCGAGCTTTATCCGGACCGATCCCAAACTTCCGCACCGTTACACCGAAACCGTGTATCGTTACAAATATGTTAATATTATTTTTGTGTATATATCCCAGATAGGATATCTTATGGACATCCGTTTTAGGTCCACACGTCCATGGACATGAAATGGACATCCATCGTATGTCCAATTTTAAACGTCTGTTAATGACTAATTTTTAGACGTCCATAGGATTCGTATTTTGGTGTCAATCGAGAAGCGCGTTATTTCCGCGCAAAAATAATGTTTTATGCGTCTTTTGTCGCAAATACAAAGTATGTTTACATTTGGACATTTCAAAAATGTCCATTTAATTTAAAAAATTTTCTGTTTGCTTGCGACTTGTTGCTTTCGCTGCAAACCCAACAATTTTTTTACAAAAAAAATATTTATTGATAAATATTTATCACACGAATAAAGATAGATCATTGTGTTGATAAATATTTATTTTAATATTGTAAAAAAGCATTTTCTTAATATTAAATAAAATGTTTTTTAAAGTAACAAAGATCGAGAATTTTTCTCAAGAATTTTTTCCGGAAATTTCCAAGCGGTCACCTATCCAAGACGTAATCGTAAAAAAATATAATTTTATATATGCTTGTATAAATCATATGCTTTAATTATATAATACGTTTCATCTTTACAATAACATATATTGATTTGATATACATGTGTTAACACAGTGTTTACGGATTATCACCAAGTATCAGTTCGTAGCGATCTTACAGGTCAAGCAACGTTCGGCGAGGTTACGACTTGGATGAGTGGCCGCTTGTAAAACATATTAAAAGTAATGTAAAGCAAATATACCGTAATTTATGTAAATTTTAACGATCAAATGAAATCTATCGTAACCTATATTAAATGTTACAACTCAACTCTATCGTTTCCTATGTGATTTTTCTACATAAGGTAGAAAAAATGTTCTTTTAAATTATGGTAAGTAGACCTTACGATATCCTATGAAAAATTGTATTTTGTTAGCCCTATCGTTTTTTATCATATTTTTCATATTTAGCCTGTTGTAATTATTTTGTTTGTTATCGTAGTTCGTGAAATAAATGAGACACTTATTTTCATAGAAAACTTGCATACACTCAAAAAAATGTTTTGCAAGTGTAGTTAGAATTCTAGGTGGCACAACAAAAATGTATCGCTATTTTTTGTATCTGTTAGAATATTGTTTGCCACATATAGAATTTATAGCAGCAACATTCTAGTAATATCTTCTGGAAAATTTAGGTCCCATTACCAAATGTTTATCATTGCATTGGATAAATATGAGTTTCAATACTACAGCTAGAACGATGTTTGTGAGAAATATAACTGCCGATTATAACTGCAGCAGCGAGATAATATAACAACATATTCTAGGTGTCATAGCTAACTTATTTTTGTAGCTGCAGCTAAATTAATTGTATACTTTTTTAACGTAAATGCAGCAATGGCTGCATTTAGCAGAAAAAACAGCTTTGCAATTATAAGATTCTTTAATATGATTGGTTTATACATTTATAGATACATGAGATACTATAAGAGCAAGAACCAATTATATTAAAGAATCTTACAACAGTTGCAAAACTGATTTTTCTGCTTTTAACTATATAAGGGAAGATATAGTGTAAAATGAAATACCACCTTGTTAAAAAGAATACAGTTTATTTATCTTGTTACAACTATAATTATATTACAACTATACCTAATAACTAAAAATATAATGCTTTATTACATATTCTTTATAGTTGTTAAAGTAAATGATGCAATGTAACATATTGCTTTCCATCATTGCTTTTACAAAACAACAAAGGCAAATAATCTAAAAGATCAATAACTAGAATTGATATTATTTTCGCAGTTTTAGTAACATTATAAGCATGAAAATGTTCACTGTACATTGTACATGAAAGGACATTGCACATGAGGCAGACAGTGCCATTATGATTTACTAATACGGAGGAAATAATACCAAATTCAGGCCCATTATCATCATCCACTCCAATTGCAACGCACATTCCCTTTTTATATAAAGTTCCTTTAAAGATGACATAAGCATGTTGCATAAAGCCATTAGAAAAACTTATTGGAAGTAATAACGAATTATAATAATCTGGTTTTTCTTCAGGTCCTACTTCTAATAAAGTATGAAGTCCCTTTCGAGTCATGAATCGGTAAGCACACCGAAGTTGCTGCTTTAAAGCTAAAGTGAAAGCAATATTTTTCCTAGAACGAGTAGCTTTAGCGTCTTGCACAGCTGGCTGATGATTGGCTTCAAACCGATCACATGCTAAATTAACAAGAGCACCAGACCGAGACAAAATTGATGGATAATGAACCATATGATGGTGTTTAGGTTTCAATGTATCTTGGAAAAGAATAACATACAAACGATGATGTTCACTAATTCTCTCCTTCAATATCTTAATCATCTCTTTCTGCATTTGTCTACACAAAACAATTTCAATAATATCACGGAGAATTAAGTAAAACTTCCATATGGGATCGTTATCAAGAACAAGGTCACCTACAAGTAAAGCAAAGATACGAACAAAAGTGCGCATCTCACTGGCAGTCATTTTCACTGATTTAGTGCGAAGAGCCTTTTTTTTAAACTCAGTAGGCTTATTAGTGATAGTTTTATCATAATTAAATGTAATGAGTCGGAAGTTAAGTGTTTCAACAGTAAAATATTTCTTTACAAAAATTAATTGATAGAGAATGTGACCCATATCGTAAATACAAATACCCTCAAAAATGTCATGCATAATGTCAACACTTGGATTGTCAGTTACTTCAAAAGTCTCTACCTCGTTTAGGACAGACTCTCCACTGACTCCAGTTAAAGATACGTTTTGCAATCTATATCGTGCTGTAATTTATTCCTGAGTAAACTTGAATCTTCCTCTGTTTGAATATGAATTAAAGATCTATGAGCATGGCACATACGACATGGAAAATTTGCAGTAAACCCTTCAGCAAAACCAAGCATTGAATGGAGAGCTAAATTATCAGCCACTAGAAGAGTCATAACAAAATAGACTGTGTGAACAACACTATTTATAATAATTTCGATACCATTATTGAACAAAAAGTTTAACTCTTTAATAAAAATCCCGAATGTTCGCTTATTTCCATAATTAATACGATCACATGTGTTAAAAAGCAAAGCTAAGAAAATATTATCTAAAGAACCTTGAAATTCTGAGGGAAGGCATGCTATTTTCACATAGACAGCACCAAGTTTAGCACTGTGATTTCCAATTTCTTTATCAACTTCAAAGTCATCATAAAATACAAAAAGAGGAATTACAAGTTTCTCACCAAAGAAAACTTTTTTATTTTGCCAATGAGATCCATGGATATAGTCAGCAAAAAGATCCTCACATGAAGTTTCACTTAAAACATTTTTAATAACATTTAACACATTCGGTAATTCTAGAAAAACTTTCAGAATTTTCCTTAAAGGTACATATTGTCCTTTAACATTACCAATCTCAACAAGTACTTTTCCATCAATTATTTTTGTAAACATATCAGGAGCAATGTTATAGTCTTCAGGTGGAATATAAAACCCTAATTTTTTCATATATTGTAATGTTAAGTATTCTGATTTTAAGTCCTCAAATGGACTTTTTAATACATTGAGTTGACAACAAATGTCATCAATAATATTAGAATCAACATTTCGACTTAGACATATAGCTGAAATATCAGCAGATAGGAATGAGAGAGTAGTGGACAAAAAATCAGTAATGTTTTCT
This sequence comes from Solenopsis invicta, assembly GCF_016802725.1. Classification (NCBI taxonomy): domain Eukaryota; kingdom Metazoa; phylum Arthropoda; class Insecta; order Hymenoptera; family Formicidae; genus Solenopsis; species Solenopsis invicta. The sequence continues at coordinate 9,392,409 of NC_052666.1, forward strand.
ACATATTCTTGAATTATTTTACGAGGGCGACCAGGTTTACTGTACAGTTGTGCTATTTGCATGGAAGCATAAGTCGTGATTTGATCTTTCAAAAAAGTTTCATTAAATAGACATTTGTCATGGGAAGAAGTTTCTTGTGTTGAACCATCAATAGATAATATAATAAAACCATCAATAGATAATAAAAAAAATTGGAAAATATGCTTGCATGTTTTATAGAGAAAAACCAGAACATTCAAAAGCTGTATAATCACAAAAAGTCTCGTATTCTACTTACGAGAAAACTTTTTAAATAATTTTGGACGTTGAGCATCAGACTTCCATTCATCAAATTCAGTTGTTAACTCATACAGTTCTTTTTGAATAAGTCTCCACAAACGATAACTCTCAGGAGAATACTCTAGGTGAGCTGCGTTAATAATCTTGAAACACAGATCCAAAGCTCTTACTGGGGATTGAACGAGAAATTGTGTCTCTGTATCAAGAATTACATAACAGGCATCTATATCATTCACAGATGATCCACAAACAAGAACATATGGCTGTATAGTAATGCCCCAATTAATTAGTTTTTTCTTTCTTTCCTGCATAAATGTTTGAAGTTTTCCAACACTCTAGAAATAAAATATACTATTGAAATAAAATCAATAATAAGTAAAAATATTTTCTTTTTCATGTGAACATTTTTGGAAAAGTTGTTTTTCCGAAAATGTTCAGATCAAAGACAGAAAATATGTACATAACATCACCTTTGTAAATACTCACCTCAATTAGTGAAATTACTCCTTCCTGAATGTCTGTGTGAGGTGGCCTCCACGTACGACCAGATTGACGGGCAACGGTCACAACAGTGTCCAAATAACAGAGTGACAATAGTGCCACTAAATTCCTAGTCTCTGGTAATGAAGGAAAAGTTTATTGACAGTATAAAAAGTAATTTTGAATCCTAAAAAATGATGTGTTTTTTAATGAAAATAAAATTACGTCCTTAACATTACCTTCTGAAATATCATCACTTGTTACAAGTAGCAAATTATCTTTTAGGGCCTCGCATTTACTTTCTTCGTTTGTGAGAGCTTGTATAATACGATCACAAAAATCTTTATAAGAGTTGTAAGCCTTAAGTTTTTGTTCAGGATACAGCAAATCAAAATCTATTTCAAACTGAAACACAAAAAATACTATGTATAAATTGAATTTATCATGTGATAAAATACAGAACAGTAAGTAATATTAAATATTAACCAAAGTGTATCCAAGGTTTTCCTTGAGAGCGGGGAATTTGTTTGTATAAGTTGAAATTTGTGTGGTTTCTGGAATTGTTGTGCTTTTTTGCTTGCTTTTAACATTTCTCTTGTTATTGTCTTTGTCTTTATTTCTGTTTGTAACTCGAGATTGGGCATGTAATTTTGCAATTTTGCAATTCTTTAGAAGTATCCATCCAATACTGTACTACTGTTGACCAAGGCTCTATGTTCTCTTCAAGAAAGTTTAGCTTTCCTTGTACATCATCATCTACTTAAATGAAATAAAACCATAGAATAAATTACAAAAATATAAACAAGAAGAGTTTAAAGTAAATACGTAATATCCATCTTCCATTAGCAGAATAAAAAAATGCAAATAAAAAAACCACACAACCAACCTTCTGAATCATCTAAAGAATCTGAGTCTAACTGATCCTTGTTTCGAGTAATAATGCCAAGCTCTTTGAAATCTTTCCGAATAGAATAGTACTTAGTAATTAATTTACCTTTGGCCACAAATTTCATTCCATTTGAATATTTGTATGGAATGAAATAAAGCTCCTGCCAAAATAAGGTCAGCGTTAATGCAGTATATACACAAAAAATACTTATTATATATTTGACAATAACAAAGCCCACTTATGATTAACACTACTTACACTATCTTCTTCAGGAAATATATGTTGTATGGCACTTACAAGTTCAGCGAAGCCTGCAGTTGAAATCCTGAGAATTAGGAAATATAAACGTTGTAAGAAAAAGAGACAACTTGAAGCAACTTAAGAAAAAATCATTGTAGAAGGATCAATTTAAAATTATAAAATCAATAGGCTTACTTTTCACATTTGCTTAATTCATCTTCAATAATAATTTCTGTTAATTTGTTTCTATCCTTATCATGCTTCAAACAAGGACCTTGCTTCGCCAGTTGCAATATACATCTACCCGTAGCTGTTTTATTTAAAAGAAGTCGAAGTTCCTAACAAGAAAAATTCAAAATTTTTGGAAAATGTTAACCAAATATTTTAAATATACAAAAGCATTGTGTGCAAGAACACTGTACAACATCAGATTATATTGATAACTTACTTCACCTCGTTTCACATTCGGTTCATTACTCTGTCGACTCCTCTTTTGTGAAGAGATATTTTTTGACGTTTCCTGACTATCTTCTAATGATAAATTTGAAGTATTCTGTGTTGAAGAAATATTTTTTGGCGTTTTCTGAATATTTTCTGATAATAAATTAGAAGGATCTCTCGAAGTACCCTATGTAAATAGAATGTTTAAAAATAGAAACATTTGTTCGATTTCTTGAAATAAATGTTTAAGGTAAATATTAAAGCATCCTTACTGGTTGAGGTGAAAGAGAAATAGTAATCTCATTTATATCTTTATTATGTAATTTTTGAAGATCATTATTATCATTCTGAAAAAATAGAAAAAATTATAAGCAAAGTGATAAGTCAGAGGACCTTTATTTATAAAGAGATTTTATGTTAAAGCGATATATTTTAAGTTAAAAAATTTAATGTAAATTCTAATGGAAAGAAGAAACTCAGAATTGTAATCTTAAACCGTAATGACATTTCTGAAATAAACTTTCTCAGATTTTGTTAAAAACACTGAGACACTAATTGTAAGTATAATTGTTATAAGATTTCTTACAGAAACCTATGTTGAATTTACATTTGTGTGCAGTCTCTGCAAACATATTACATTTATTAGAAATCATATGAATTTTTTTCTCATATTTTGCATCAAAATAAATTAAGTTTTCCACATGCCACATTCATGTTATTTATATTTAATAGATCAGATTAGTAAAATATACCGAAAATTTTCTTTTCTCTATTCATACATTAACAAGCACCTATTAATCTTTATGAAATGTCACAAGGTTTATTTTCATTGAAAATATAAGACATATAAATTTTATTATAAGAAATAAATAATTAATGTACAAGAAAAAAATTCATATATCGTTTTTCATTTCTATCGTCATCATTCAATATATCTGCAGTGACTGATTAGGTGCCTTAAATATTTCCTGTAATTGTCAACACAAACTAATGATGCCATACCTCTATTGATACAAATTTGCTCTCCTTCATCAATTCTTTTAAATTTTTGACAAATCTCATTCTATGGCCAGGGACTGGAATGAGATCATTTAATATATCCTTCCATTCAGGTTGTAATAGAAGTTGAAGTTCACCAACGTCTATACAATTACCTATAAAATGTGTTTTACGTCACAAAAAATTTACCTCTAGAGGAGATCAATATACATACAGAACCCCATAAGTATAAATAGTATCTACATATATAGTATATGTAGTTAACTTCTATGTAACATTTTTTGTCAATAAATATAGATATATGTATTCATGTATTCTATACACATTGTATGTCCTATATTTTCTAAATTTACACCCGAAAATGGACTTTAATATTTGATAAACATTTATAATTATTTGTTGATATACTAACTATATACTAACTATATAGAGAATAGAGAAAAATTTTTATTTACATTTTTTATTAACATAACTTGCGTTGAATACGAATAATGGCATGTGAAAAGCTATTTCAACAATTGCGATAAATTCATATCTAATATGACTGCAATAAGTAATGAAGAAACTTAACCCTATTTCCTCCAACGTTTTTTCATATTAGTCCTCCAACCATGCACTTTCGAGTTCCACGCGTTTTTCAAAATGTTAATAGCTTTCACACAACACTGACGTAATTTTCCAACCATGCACTTTCGTGTCCCACCGAAATTTTGAAAATTCGTGAGACACGAAAGGGCATAGTTGGAGGAAATAGGCCAGTTAATGGCACTTATTTTCGTACTTACTTTCAAACGCCGATACGTATTGATCGAGATTCCAATCTTTTAGTAAGTCCTGAATCGTCAGTTCAATAATCTCATGTGACATGATTATAACGGCTCGCCGTTGTCCACCGTCGTCGTCGTCGTCGTCTCCGCTACCCGGCCGTCGAGTTCTCCCTCGAATGCAGGCTGTATTCCGATATTTACTGCAATGCACTGCCAGCCGAACACCAACACTGCTCACTGCGCGCGAACACTCTTGCAAGATCCGGCACAGTCTTGCATCATGCACGTGAAACAGTTGAGCACGAAAGATTCTTAAAAAGAACTAGACGGAGTGGGCGCGTTACACGAACTGTTTGTGTGAGAATCATATATTCATTTGTCTCGCTTGCAGCTAATCTTTTCTGTGTACCATAGTCGAACTTTCTAACAGGTTTGATTGTGCTTAACATGGATAGGCGCTACAGAAAAACTGTCTTTCTACATTTTACTAACAGTTCAGATATAAATTCTGTCTCTGTCATTTAGATTGATTAAGTGTAAGACATATGCGATATCACAGATTGGCTAATCATTTATCTACCTCAGTTAATTTTTTGCACCCAGAAAATTTTTACTGTACTTGCAAGACCATTTTTTTCAGTGTAGTTTATTTCCATCTTTGATAATTTAATCATTAAACACAACGACTGAATTTCACTTATTTAGCTTAGACAAGTTTTTCTCAGTTAGAATCTATGTGCGGTGCATATAACGCCGACAACCGACCGACTTGTAATAGTTCGGTACTTGCATGCCTTTCGTCGCACGCACGCTCGCTCAACGTGAGTGTCTTATGACTCATTCCGTCAATAGATGGAACCACGAGTGCTTTAAGCTACACTTAGAAATTTCTGTAGGAATTTTCAGGTACGTGTGACTGAAGCTTTATGCAGTTACCGTTTCTCAAATTTACTATACGAAACTGAAAATTTTAGAAACGGCAACTGCATAAAGCTTTTTTGTTTTTGCACACTGTATCATTCACTGCCACTTCTGGCCACTTCTCACCGCTGAGAGATTGCAAAGGATGTCTTCCTGCCGATCGCCGAGTTGTACGCGGGAAAAAAACTGCGCAGAGTACACTGCACAATTTCATCCAGTCACGATATCTTAAACTTCTGTTACCATTTAGTAATTTTAAGAAACCATTTGTAATTCTGAGATAAAGTATCGGAATTTTAAGAGAAATTTAGTAAATTTGCATTAAATGTTACTTAATTTTGTTTTCAGCATCCCAATTTCGGAAAATAAAGTTACTTTAGTAACTTAAATTTGATGGAATTTTACGAACATTTCTAACAGTGTAAACCTTTCATTATGTGATGTTAAAATATTCATATATTCCAACATAGTCCTTATGTCATTTTATCGTAAATAGACCTTTATTGCAACTTTAACGATCAAATGAAATCTATCTTAATCTATATTGAATGTTATAATTCAATTCTATCGTTTTCTATGCGATTTTTCTACATAAGGCGGAAAACATATTACCTCTTCTAAATTATAGTAAGCAAATGTTATGATATTTTATGAAAAGCGTTATGTCAATAGGCCTATCGTTTTTTATCATATTTTTCATATTTAGCCCTTATGTCATTTTATCGTACATATAGACTTTATTGTCCTTTTTAACAATCAAACGAAATTTATCGTAATCTATATTAAATGTTACAATTCAACTTTATCGTTTCCTATGCGATTTTTCTACATAAGGTGGAAAAAATGTAAACCCTTCTAAATTTTGATAAGCAGATCTTATGATATCCTATGAAAAATTTTATTTCGGTAGCCCTATCGTTTCCTATCATATTTTTCATATATAGCCCTTATGTAATTTTATCATAAATAGACCTTTATTGCAACATTAACGATCAAATGAAATCTATCGTAACCTATATTGAATGTTACAATTCAACTCTATCGTTTCCTATGCGATTTTTCTATATAAGGTAGACAAAATATTAACTCTTTTAAATTATAGTAAGCAAATCATATGATATTTTATAAAAAGTTTCATGTCGATAGGTCTATCGTTTCTTATCATATTTTTTATATTTAGTCCTTATGTCATTTTATCGTACATATAAATTTTTATTTCCTTTTTTAACAATCAAATGAAATCTATTGTAACCTACATATATGAAATGTTACAATTCAAATCTATCGTTTCATATATAATTTTTTACATAAAGTGAACAAAATATATACTCTTGTCAATTATGATAAACAGACCTTATGATATCCTATGAAAAATTTATGAGGCTGAAGCTGGCAGCCAGACCTAGCAGCCAGAAGACGGTAGCCAGGGGCGAATAGGGTGCCGAGTGCCCTTGGAATTAAAAAACATCAAAATGCATCTACATCGTATGCATACGCGTACGGACATGGAAAAAATCACAGAAATTCTCTAAGTACAGTACAAAACGATGGCAAGGTGCTCTTCCCGGGGACAACACTCATTTTTTATTAAAAAAAATAAAAATTATTTTTAAACAATTTAGCAGCTAAACGCACAGGGACTTAAAAAAAAATCACAGATACTCTTTAAGTAGAGTACAAAATGATGGCAATGTGATTTGCCAGGGGACGGTTCTTATTTTTCATTAAAAAAGTAAAATTTATTTTTAAACAATTTTAAAGCTACAACGTAGTTATACGAACTATTTTATATAATTCGATATGAATAATATTAAAATTAAAGATTACCATTAAAATTATTAATTATTTTATTAAATGATTAATTAATTCAGGACTCTCAAATTTTAAAACAATTAGTAATTGGAAATTAGGCTAATGAGAATCAATGCGGGTAATAGTGCGCATTTGTATTAATATGTATTGTACAAATTATTTATTCTTCTTTTAATTTCAAATGAAGTCATCTTCAGAGTATCAATAAAAATAGAAGACTTTTAGAAGGCCTCCATCAGTCACCGAAAACCAGGAGTAGTCAAGTCACCAACAGTTTATCAACTGAAATATATAGAAATAATATAAAAATTATATTATTATTTTATTACAAATAAATATTAATACGAATTATATCATTAATATTTATTTGTAATAATATTGCAATACAATATTATTACAAAAAAATATTAATAATATTGTATTTAATATTTTATAAATAAATGTTATATAATCTAAACAAATAATTTACCATTTTATTTTTCCTGCTGTTCCGGTTGCTGCAGATTGTTGATGCTGCTGCTGCCGTAGTTGTTGCACTTGTTGCAACTGCTGCAGTAGCTTGGGGCCATAGCTACTGCTGCTTTTTCCTCCTTATCGCGCCGCACCGCCAGCCCTGGCTGCCTACGTCTCGGCGACCGGCGGGCGGTTCTTGCGCGCAGTGATACGCGCTTATTCAAAAACTTTATTAATTTTTACCTCGTTAACTATGGCGAGTATTAAAAAATAGTAAAGGACTTTTCTGCTCAGTTTTATTTGATCTATCAATCCATGAAACCAGGGGAGGTATTTACCTGACACCCTGTATACAGGCGCGGTTTCGTGCAAGCGCGGGCGCGGTCTACGGCTGGCGTGCTGTGAGGTTCGCGACGCGGTGGGCGTGATTTTACCGTATGGTCCGCGGGCTAGCCGTACGTCGCGGTTATCACGGGCGGGACAAATCTCCGAGCAATATGGCAGTCACGACGGGATCGTCGCAAGTAGGGCTGGACGCGCGACACCCTGTCAAGTAAACTTGACCCGAGACCCCGAACACGGCGGTCGCAATGTGGTGGGTGTCGCGAGGTAGGTAAGGAGGTTAGCCTCCGGGTAGTCAGGGACCTGCGGGTTGACCAAGACTCTTGGCCTTGAGCAGGTTCTCGGTCTCCGGATGACTGTGTGTTCAGAGAGGATCGGTATCGGAGGCGGAGTATTCTCTCGCCGCGACCAGGTACACTTCGACCGTTGTTCCGACTTCGGGAACGGAATGTCACTGGCGCAGCGGATCGTTTCCGAGCTGCTGGCTGGTGACGAAGTGGTTGGAGTAGGGAAGACCGCGTGTTTTCCGAGTGCGCGTGTGCACCGACTCAGCGCGTGCGATGGCACGGCGCGTCTCTTCTGGCGGTAATTGCCGCCAGTCGATATTACGGTGGATGCATTTATAATTGGGCACCTGTGGTGCCCCCGGTTATGGCTATATATATTTCGCATAAACACGGTGTCTTTTGTAAGCATAGTGTTTTCAGTATACATATTTTTTATAAACACGGTGTCTTTAAATTTTTCTCTCGCGATGTTCTTTCCTCTTATTTATATTATTCTTCATCGCATTTCTATTTTAATATTTATTTGTTTATTTTTTGTCTAGTTTGTGGCTGTGGCTTATCATTTTGTACTATTAAATGCAAAGATGCTGCAAATTCAAATATATTTATAAAACAAAATGTAGCACTTTCCGATTGTTTCAAATATTTTAAAACAGAATTTTCAATTGTTGTTAATTGTTGCTCATTATTCAATAAAATTAAATGTCGAAATTTTGTTGATTTATTTTCCGTTTGTCACAAATTGAGCTTGCTAAATAGCCTTCTATGGTTTTACGTGCCACACTCATATCGTTTTCGGTAAATTGTGTGTAGGAACCGGAAGCAATTATGTATGCCCATGTGCATACATGCACTCCACAATTTCCTCCTACATCATTATTTTTTATTTGCGAAGGAACGTTTCGTGGAATGTGTAGTGTTCATTCATTCCAGGAGGTAATTCCCAGGTGTTCCTGTATGAAATTTCAAATTCCATTTAGTATCTTTTCATAGGGACTTCCGTGTAATGAATCTAGGTATACTATGATTTGCCGTAAATGGACTATCACCAGAAGCTCCAATGAGCTGCAAAATGAATTGGTATGAACCACTCAGGATAGTCCCATACTGCGTTTCATGTTGCCCACTTATTATACCTGATGCTGACAAACCCTTGCGTTAATATACTCTGGCAAAAATGAGTATCAAAACAAAAAAGTGGTATATTTTTATTTTTTGCGATTCTCGGTAAACGACTAAAAAACGCATTAATGATAGTATCATCCAGATATTGTTCTGCAGATTGATATGGCATCAGCGTTCTAAAATTTTGAGCTTCAATGATACGCCCGTTAATATATTTTCTTAGGTCGGGAAACTCATCAGGATATCTTATATCTGTACAAAATAAAAACTTGTCTGCTGCTGTTTAAATCATATGATATCCTGATTTGCATTTTTCGATATATTCTAGAGAAACATTATCTTTACAAGCTGTTGTAATCTCTTGATATTGTTGAATCGTGTTACTGTAATCTTTAATAAATTTTGAATACTTTTAAAATTTGTTCGACATTGATTTCTTCCACGTCTCAACAGGTATATATTCATTATCACTGATCATTTTTTGTTCTTTACAACGCATTACAACATTTCTTTTCAAAGAAAACTGTTGCTCCTGTAATTGCGCTTTAATTATATTAAAATTTTCTTTTATAAATCGAAGTGCAGGAACGCGCGTTTTCCCCTCTAGTATCTGATGTTTTAAAATTTTAAAATAATTTTGGACAGGAGCATTTCTGTCTCGACTTAAATGGAATTGTGAAATACCCATGGCAGACCACAAAGGGAAATATGGCATTAAAAAATTTGTGATGTAATCAAAAAACTCTTTTGAAAAAATTTGATTCAATTTTGAACTGAGTTTATTATTTCCTCATTCACTTTTTTCAATGTTTTGAAATGCTTGATAATACAGCAAAGATTTCCTATCAAGAGAAGACGTTTCAGCTTGTTCTTGTAGCGGTGAATATGTATCATTTGAAATATTGTTTACGTCTTCTGTAATTATTTTCACGTATTTTATTACATGATCGAAATCATTTACCTCGTGATCATTTCTGAAGATTTTTACAAATACGCCATACACTTCAGCAGCTGATACACAATTACAGTGTAACATGTTTGCTAATAGCAACGCTGCTATAGAACGCATGCGTTTTTTGCTGTTTCCCATCAGGATAACATTTCTTTATTTTTTGTATAGCCGTCTTTATATAATGGGAAGAACATATATGTATAATTATTACATTTTCTTTCATATGTACATTTTTTTCATATTTTTCATACATATGCTGAATATAACTGTGTAAAGTAATGCCATTAAAAGTTCTGCAGGCCGACTGTATTAATGCCAAACTAAAATCTGTTTCAATTTTTTTTATTCTTTTGGTTGTTATTCTTTTTAAAATTATCATTAAAAACATTCAAAAAAATGTTTAATTGTAATATCATGTTTTGACGATATAAATTCTGCTATGGGCAACGGTCCGACGTCTGTATTTCCTGGCAACAGCAGTACATAGTAATAAATTGTAGTTGCAGTATGAAGAAGTTTAGGTTGTGCAATAATTGAGCCAGTGGAATCCAGGTGTAAATGTCGCGATTTATTAGCAGCTAAATATTTAATTTGTTTTTTACTAAACAGAATCACTGAAAACGGTATTAATGAAAATTCTTGTATGTAACCGTTTAGTACTGCACCTCGGATCTGTTCTTCCTGTTGATCATATAATTTGATCATAAATGTAACGAAATCTTTATCAAGATCATGTTTTGCTTGATTTTCACTTGATATTTTTTATAAAATATCTAAACTCGGGATCTTATTCAAATTTCCTGCTTGTAATATTTCTTTGTAAGCCTTAGCAAGCATTTTTAATTTAATCACTATTGCCGACCGTTTTTCTAATTCTTCAGCTAACGCTGCTATGGTTTTGCCACACATGTTACAACGATGTCGTTCTTTTTCATAGGAAGTATGCCCACTGACATTAACATGCACCATTGTGTCAATGTAGGGAATGTTAATTTTTTCTGGGAAGAAAAATTTAAATTTTATGCACTTTCAATTGGTGTTGCTCTGAAGCTTAAAAAAAAAAATTACTTCTATTTAAATGATTTTTACATTTATGCCCTGAGATGGCAGAGAGGATAATTTTTTTCAAATTCGGTATTAAAAGCGTCTACCCAATCCTTTTGTAAAGGTTCATCGTTACCAACCCAGAATTCTTCCCAAAAATATTTAAGTAGAATAAAGGAGCTTCCGCGTATTGAAAATTTCTTCTCTTTCTTCTCTCTACCAATAACTTTTTTTCAGGAGAGACATACGGAGATAACTGTTCAGAATATTCCGCGGACACGTTTGATAAAGAACTTTCATTAATCGCAATATCTTTTATACGCAAAGAGAATTGACTACTTAATGTTGAATTATATTGATCATCTTAATGTTGATCATCTTCAATTATTTGTTCGTCAGAACAAAGAGATTGATCGTCTGTAACAGTTCATGATATATGTTCGTCGATGATTGGATATTTTTGTTTAAATAAAAGCTCTTTAATGCTGATTCAGTATGGAGCATGGTGGAAGGAATAGCATGGTGTGTGCAGTTCGGCTAAACCACGCCCACTTTTGCTCTGCAAGGGTTACAGTTAATAAGACAGCCAACTGTGAAAAGTAAAATTATTTAGTGTCAGCCTGTTGGTATGCTGGATCTACCTTCTTTGTTTCACACATGTTAGTTTCTCTTTCTATCCTTGTATGTATATTTTCATGGCTCGATTTACATACGTCAGAAGGAAGGTGTGATTTGCATGTAAGTGATATTTTTTAATATTTTACAATTGAACAAGTTTGTTGTTATATCAAAATTAAATATTAAACTGGAAAGGCTTAACAATAAGACAAGCAAATACAGTTATCTCAAATTCAATAAAAAGACTCTGAGGGTCTCTTTCGCCAATCTTGGTTAAGGTTAACCGAGAGGTTAGACCAGTGGAATTGACCAATCGCATTAGGTGTTGTGTTAAATAACAAAAGCGAATGGTCAATTCCGATGGACTAACCGATCGGTTAGGTCTTGACAATATTTAAATATTTGATTTATACACTTTCAATTTGATTTTCTTTAGCTGCTCTTCCCCTTACTTTCTCTCTCTCTCTCTCTCTCTCTTACAAAAGTCAGCAAAGAAACAAGGGGGGAGGGAGAGAAATAGACAGAAATTGAATTACAAAAATTATTTTTTACAGAATGGGTAACAAAGCAAGTCAAATAAATGCGGAGGAACCAAATACAACTGAGGAGGAATCGCCGAAGACAGAACAAAGGTATATTGTATGCTATAATGTGCATATTAAGTGCGCGCACCCACACATTATAAAACATAATTATTTTGCAATTATTCTACAATTTTTTTAAATTCTTAATTATAACTTTTTCAGATCAAATGATAAAGAAAACGAGGAGATGTTCTACGATGCCGAAGAAATAAGGTATTGTACATATTGTATGCTATAATGTGCATAAGTGCACGCACGCACACATTATAGAATATCTAATTATTTTGCAATTTTATATTTCATATTTTTTTTAATTCTTATTTACAACATTTTTAGATCGAATAAACAAGAAGAAAAAGAAGAAAAAATAACCAAAAGTAGGAGTGGCACAAAGCGTCCCGAAAGAGACGAAAAGTAAGAATATTAACATTTTTTATTAGTATACTTTTGGAACTTTGTGTGTGTGTGTGTGTGTGTGTGTATAATGTATTTATATGTATATAATGTATGCGTGTATATATATATATATATATATATATATACGCATACGTAAAATTTTCGAATTTTCGCGGGTTACGTATATTCGAATTTCGATCTTTTTGTGGCGTTATGTTGGTACTCATGTCTCTCACTTATGCCGACAAGCTCGGCCATTTTGAATGTTCACTTAATTGTTGACAGCTGCTTTGCTTGCACGTGTTTTGGATCGTCTTCGATTTTTACCTATTCAAAAAAATGGATCAAAGAACCTGTATCAAATTTTGTGTGAAAAACGAAATTAAGTGCGCGGATGCATTCCGAATGTTGACTGTGGCATACGGAGAAGCTACCTTGGACCGAAGCAACGTTTATCGGTGGTACAAAATGTTCTCAGAAGGCCGAGAAGATGTGAACGACGAAGAGCGTGCCGGACGCCCGAGCACTTCAACAACAGACGAAAAAATTAATGAAGTGAAGAAAATGGTATTGGCCAATCGTCGAATCACCGTTAGAGAAGTTGCTGAGGACCTAAACATATCGATTGGCTCGTGCCATTCGATTTTTATCAATGATTTGGGCATGAGACGGGTCGCCGCGAAATTCGTACCAAAATTGCTCAATTGCGACCAAAAACAGCATCGCATGAACATTGCTAATGAGATGTTGGACTCTGTCCGCGACGACCCAAATTTGCTCCAGAGGGTCATAACTGGTGACGAATCGTGGGTTTATGGTTATGACGTGGAAACCAAAGCTCAATCATCTCAATGGAAGCTGCCGCACGAACCAAGACCGAAAAAAGCGCGCCAAGTTCGGTCGAATGTGAAAGTTTTGCTGACAGTTTTCTTCGATTGCAGGGGCGTGGTGCATCAAGAGTTCTTGCCACAGGGTAGAACGGTCAATAAGGAATATTACCTGCAAGTTATGCGCAATTTGCGCGAAGCAATCCGCCAGAAACGCCCGGATTTGTGGAAGAACAAAAATTGGCTTTTGCACCACGATAACGCCCCTGCTCACACATCGTTGCTTGTGCGCGACTTTTTGGCCAAAAACAACACACTAATGATGCCGCAGCCATCGTATTCCCCAGATCTGGCCCCCTGTGACTTTTTCTTGTTCCCTAAACTGAAGAGGCCCATGAAAGGAAGACGTTACGCTACGCTTGACGAGATAAAGACGGCATCGAAGGAGGAGCTGAACAAGATAAAAAAAAATGATTTTTTGAAGTGCTTCGAAGATTGGAAAAACCGTTG